>NC_056729.1:1973707221-1973927221 GCF_019279795.1 Protopterus annectens | reverse complement strand
TTTTCCACTGCCTCTTTAATTTTCAAAGAATATAATGTATGTGTGTTTTTACTCCTATCTGGCCACTTGAGGGGCAGATGGCCCTCTTTTGCAAAAATATGACCCATGAACTACTCGCAGTCTAGATACTGAAAGGGAAAAGAATCACATCAATGTGGGAATAGTTTAAAGAACTGGGAAAGGACACAATGTAAAATGTTTAGGATATGAGGTGAAATGTTTAGCACAAGGGGAGTAACAGACTGTAAATTCCATATGGGGTTCTTGATTCTTAAAGTATGTCAGAAATCCAGGCAGTTGACTGCTGGGTTCTTTTAAAATTACATTACAAGCATAAAACCAATACATTCTTTTTTATTCTTTTTTGTTAATTCTATATTATTTTATGTGACATTTTCACACAAAATTCAGAAATGAGCACCTCTTGGATTTCAATCAATTTTTTCAGTATTTTTCACCTTAAATATATCTACAAATATTTAAATGGTACATGTTTCTGCATTTCGCAGCTCACACATACATAGACAACTATAACTGATGCATTTCATAACTGAAATAATACACAAATAATATATGCTTCTTGAAAATATAATCTTTTTTCAGCATCTTTTTTCTTGTCACTCTCATGAAACTGAATACCCGTTTTTACTTCTACCCCAGAATACATAATTGGCCCTTTTATTTTGCTGTCCTAATGGTTAAATAGCTGTAGTGACAGCAGCACTTAGCAGGCAGTGGGGCATCATCTTGGCAGTTTAGGATGCTTCAATAACCTACTCTTCTCCCTGCAGAGGCAATGAGTCCAGTCATAAAGCAGAGCCTTCAATGCTGGAAACAATGCATGCATGCTTCCACAAACAGACTTGCAGCTGTAGTGTAGCAGGCTGACATGCCTATCTCTTGCTGACCTGCTTTTGCCATGGCACCTAGTCTACACCAGGTGTCAGTATCACAGTGGGCTAAGCACCCCTTGGCTACTCACTCAAACCCCCCCCACCCACACACACAGCCAAATGGTCCTTCATTCAAATATAATGAACCCAACTCACTAAGAACATAATCCTTGCCCCATCCAGCTCTACCACTGAATAGCTTGAAGTATGTCTATGTGTTATAATTTCTTCTTTTTTTTTTTTTTAACAATCTTGGCCAACTATATGATTGACATTGATATGACAGTTGATCCAAAAAAAAAGGTACAACAAGCATCTAAAGGAAAGAACATTTGTAAATGTTTATTTAACTAGTAACATTAGTTAGTTAACTAGTAACCAGATTTTCCCATAACCAAGGAGAACTAGCTGGTTGAGTGATTTGCTTGAAGCTATACATAAGCCACATGAAGACTAATACAATAAGCACAGGACTACAGGACAGAGCTTTTAGGCTCTCATTGACATTCAGTTTACTGCTAGACAAATTAAAAGCACAGAAAGAAAACATTGTTTGAACAGTAAGCAGCAGTTCCTTATGTTATACAAGAAAAGTGGTAAAAGTTTGTGTGTGTGTGTGTGTGTGTGTGTGTGTGTGTGTGTGTGTGTGTGTGTGTACTAGCAGAATAAGTGAGAGTGACAGAAGAAAAAATTGCTAGAAAGAAAGTATTTTTTTCATGTCACAGACTTTTTATTTTGTCTCATTTGATCCCAGTGCCTGCCAGTCATTTGCATCACCAGCCAACTGACACTAAGGGCAAGAGTCGGCTGAGTGAGGCCATCATTTAAGTCACCAAGAAAGGTGGACTGAGGGTCTGCTTTTGCAGCCCTATGTTTCCTGCAGGGAACATGCAGTAAGTAGGCTGTCTGCAGTGGAAGCCCCCCTCACTTTCAGAGCAAACATTGTCATCAAGCAGCCTCATCTACCAACCTGAAGCACAGGAAGTAGTTTTCCCAGTCTCCATCATGCAAATCCCAGCTGTACAGTGGGACCTCAAGTACATGCAATCCTCCACACCCTCACCTCCTGGGAGAGGTGTAAGGAACATGCTGGAAATGTTAATTGAACCCTAGTTACCTAGGTTACAATCAGGGTTCCGTCACTCTGCACCACTGACCTAGGCTGAGTAGCGGTTTGAATTTCGGAAGTGAATTCTGTTTAAGACTTGCTACTTGAAGTCACTTATATTTTCTTCTGTACTGTTTTAATAATAAAAATGCTCCAACCTTTTCCTGTGTGTGTGTGTGTGTGTGTGTGTGTGTGTGTGTGTGTGTGTGTGTGTGTGTGTGTGTGTGTGTGTGTGTGTGTCTGTATATGTGCACTCATGCATGTGTGGCATATTTGGCTCTATATGATATAAACAGTCCAAGTAGGAAGAGATCAGTTACATAAAATGTATATCATTAAATTAAGGAACATGTGGAAGCATGCTAAAAAATCTTCCAGATGCTGCTTATTCGCATTGTATCTTTGAGCAAAGTTCATTTAGCATACTCTTTTATACAGACTGTGAAGTACAAAACAAGTCAGAGTGGAAGAAACAGAAAATAAATTCATGCTTGATTTAAATCAAATAATAAATAACCTTTTCACTCAATCAGCAAACCTTATGCCAAAAGAAGCTGCCAGCTCTGTGTTAGGAGGAATAAGGACAAGAAAGGACAGATCATGTGCAAATGTAGTCAACAGTAAAAAGGCAACAATTCTTTCAAAGGAATAGGACGGAAAACATCAGGAAGCAATAAATATTTAAATAGCAAAAAAACGAGCAACTCCATACACAAAGCTTTCAGGTGAAATACCCTTCTTCAGTGTGATATAAAAAGCAACTTACTTCAATCCATTATACTTAAAACAGAAGACAAAGACAACCAATCATGAACACTTAACAACTCAACATTAATAAATTCTTAAAGATGAGTCAAATTTAAAACCGTTCATAAATATAAAGAAGGTTGATGTTTTATTTATGAACGGTTTTAAATTGGACTCTTAAATATAAGATTTTCTTAAGGTGTGTTCAAATGGGGTTAGAACAAAAAAAAATACTTTTGATGATGGAGGAAATAATAGCCTGCAAACTTTAACACAGCAGAGTTAATGTTTCTGTGGGCACCACTGCATGAGTACAGTATACATCAGTTTCTTATTTCTCCTGTCAATAAAGCAACTGACAGGACTGAAATAATGACATGTTCTGATCATTATTATAGAACTTAATTCAATTCTGCAGGACACAGTGAATATAAGCATGTTGGGACTTGCTTCAAAATGAAGAGAAACCTCCAAGTTCATTATTCATTTTATAGTAAACTTTTTTTTAAAGGAACCTTACTTACACAGACCCTGAGTTTTATTTGCTCACTGCCCAGCATCTTGCAAGCTGATAAGATGAGTTGGAAGTACCCATACAAGTTTTAGAACATAGTCAATTGGAACACCTTCGAGTGGAAGGATAAGGGTAGTTACAAATGTACTAAATTGTAAGGAAGAACAAAAAAAGAGGTGGATTACAATAGCCTTCCTAAATGTTTCACCAAAGTTCTGCAAATTATTAACATTAGGCATAGTACCTTTTTTTTATTTTTCACGTGCTTGGACTCTTGTAGGGAAGGGTAGTGTTCTTTCAAAAAATTTCCAAGAGCTGCCAGTAAGTATTCCTTGAATGCAACCGTTTTCCCCATCTTGCTCTGTAACTCTTGTAATGCCCTGAAAAATAATTAGTGGATAGTGTCATTTTAAACCTGAACAAAACGCAAACAATTCATAGACTGGATAAATTCCTAAAATAGGCGTAATTTACAGAACACCAGAAAATGGCATGAAATGTGACCAGCAAACACTAGTGATTCCAGAAATCTAACTATAGCTTACTGGGTCAAACAGCAAAATTTAGAAGGGGGCCTATCAAGTCACTCCCTAGCTCCACTGCAACTATTAGTCATATTCTGACATCACGTTGTTTGCTTTCTTCTACTGATACCCTTCTCTATTTCACAGGGATCTGCATATATGAAAAGCAATTGGCAACAAACTCTCATCTTCCACAGCCTGCAAATAAAATGCAACTGCCTATCCTGCAGTCTCACTGGCACAGTGAAAAAGCATTTGATTGAGCTGCTCAAAACCTAAGATCAACCAGTGACTTAGGCCCAGGAGGACTAGCTTGTGGAAAGGGATTGAGCAGCCAGTGACAGCTCTTTTCCCTTGACGGAAGGGTGTCAGTTTCTGCCATACCTGGGTACCCTTTAGTGGAGACTGGAAGATAACTGCATGGCTATGTGTACTTGCTTAGTTGCACCATCAAGATTCAATACCAAACAATCAAATTCATGGCACTTATTAAGCTCATCATGGAATCTGTGGTCAATTTAATAAGCTTTAAAACTATCTTGTCCAATACATTTATGCAATTTTGATTTTCTCACTGTCAAAGAAGCTTGTTTGATAGCCTTACCAAGATCATCATATTTAAGCTTGTACATTTAACAGTACTAACCTCTATATATCCCTAGCTTTAACAGTAGTAACATGTACATAACCTGTGTGCCAGTGTTCAATATTCAAATTTATATCTATGATTTCATCACAAAAACACTTTACTCACACTGCCCCATGTTCAAAATAAAGAGTTGATTTAAAAAAGAAACCCACAATCTACAATTCACCTTCCTTCATTGTTTAGTTTGGTTTTCAAATGATATGATTTTTCAAGTGACTCTCTAGCTCTTTCAGGAGATCCCTCTGCAGTCTCGAAAATGAGTGAGGTAGTTTAGTGATCTAAGAGAAAAGGCAGCTGAAGAAAAAATATGCTTTCCATACCTGTCCATGGTCCTAGACTCCTTGTTCAGGGGATGGACAGATGTCTGAGAGTTCTTTCTTACTGGCCGCTGCTATAACCATGGCATCAACTGGGGCTCCCTTCATTAGAAAAAATTCATCAGAGGGGGATGTAATAAATTTGTTTGGCCTCCTATGAATAGGCTCCATGGAATCTGGGGACAACCATGCCTTTCGAGAAACCAGGTCCATGAGCTCATCGAAAGGCGGAGACACCCAGCAGGTGGAACGGTGAGATCTAAAAGCCTTCAGGTATATGGACTCCTCCATTGAAGGGTTACAGGACTTCCAGCCACCTCTCTGTTTTAGCATTTCCAAGATTATCTCCAAAGGTAACATCATCAGGAGGTGACTGGTGGGACCATTCAGCTTCATTGAGGTCTGTATTGGAAATGATGGACTCCTCCGGGGAATCTAAGTGCTTCCTCTTGCACAGTTCTCTTCCGAGGGACCTCCTCAGAAGGATACTCTGGGGAGGATTCGGAAGAGTGGGGGGTGCCCTGTGGGGCATCCTGAGGCCTAGGATGCCTGCGTCCCTCTGGATGCTGGGGTATAGAGGCAGGCACCAATACTCTAGAGGGAGGAATATCCAGAGAGGACTGTGGACCTGTCTGTGGAGACATCACCCTCCCCATTACCTCAAAAGCTCCCCCATCCCTGATCCGAGGATATCCCTGGATCTGAAGAAGCCGAAGGACCCCCCCCCCCCAGAACCAAAGACAACGTATCAGAGGCTGAGGTAGGAGTCAAACTCACCCAAGCCGAGGCCCCGAGAAGCAAAGTCGGATCCGACAGCTGTCGGATCCGACTCAGCCCCCCTCCCCCTCCGGACCCGACTGGAGAGTGTCAGAGCCTAGACTCCTCCAGCTCCGATGGAGCTGAGGACATCAGAGCCGTGGTCGGATCCGTGGAACCAGTGGTGGATCTCGGATCCGACAGTTTCACTAATACCAACTCCGAATCTTCCGAGCCAGAATTTGGATCGGAGAAGGACTCGGAGCAGATGAGGTGGATGTCGTAGTATCCGAAGCCCTGGAGGTCAGATCCAACAATAATTTGGCCAGTGTCTGTAAGAGCTCCTTTTTTTGTAAGCTGGACCGTGTAACTTAAACAGGTCGAGCTATGTAGGAAAAATAACATACAGGGGAAAATATAGTGACAAAGCCCTCTAACTTAAACGGGCTGTGTTACAATTGTCTAAGTTAAATGAACTGTAATACTACTACGGAAAGTCCACTAGTAGCAAACATAGAAGAAAGAGACAAAAACAGTAGGGTTAAAAGCCCTCTAACTAAAACAAACTATCTAGCAGGTCCTCTAAATTAAACAAATTATTCCACTAAGGTAAACTACAGATTAACACAAGCTGGGAAAGGGAATACAAAGGCTAATGAAAGATGACAGCCAAGGTCAGATGCAGAAAATATCTGGATACAAGCAGACACAGTCAACTGTACAGTCAGAAAATATCCACAAATGTTTAAAATTACAGATAGGTTCATAGGTTCATACTAGGCTATCTGCCCAAGGGCATTTATAAGCCTAGCCCATAGTTATGTGGCTTTCGCCACCCCTTTAGTTTGAATAAAAACTATGCCTATCATTTTTCTGTGCCTCTGTCAAGCAGTGACACTGAAGTAATCCCTGGGGTATATCTGCGATCTCCCATCCATTGGTCAAGATTCCTCTTGAACAAGGCCAGCGAGGTGCTCTGCCTCACATGTACCGGGATTTTGTTCCACAGCATAGGGAGTCTCTGGGTGATGAATCTGTCCCTCCAGCACATTCTATTTATAACCGTGTCAAGGTTTAAGTCTCCGCCCTTGTGGTTCTGAGGATCTAGATTTTTGAGGTGAAGCATATTCATCAAATCTGGGTTTGACATGGCCTTATATGTCAGGCACAGGTCACCTCTGAGCAAGCGGTATGAGACTGAATAAAGCTGGAGTTCTTTCAGTCGGGCAGCATAAGACATATTTTTGAGACCCTTTATCCTATTGGTGAGGAACTTTTGGGGCCTTTCAAGCTGCATCAGGTGTCTGGTCAGATACATTCCGAACGGGGCATTGTACTCAATCATAGGTCTAATGAGTGATGAGTACAGGGGGACGATGACCTCCCTTGATCTAGATGTGAATCCCTTCATGATCAGGTGGGCGATATAGAAGGTTTTCCTAACTACTTTAGCAACATGAGTGTCAAACGAAAGACTACTGTCAACTTGGGTCCCCAGATCCCTGATGACTTCTTCTGTGCTCAGTGGATTGTCACCTATATGGTAGCTAGGGGTAACCTTGTTTTTCCCGAAGGGTATGACTATGCATTTTTTGGCGTTTAACTTCAGGCCATGGCTCTGGCACCAGTTATCCGTTTCTGTGAGGCCCTTCTGGAGGATATCTGTGTCAGATGTGTTTTCGACTATGGCGCCCAGTTTGCAGTCATCTGCAAACTTTAAAAAAAAGATTATACTTAGCCAGCACTAGAAGATGAAAGCTCGATTTTGTTTATCGGCAAATGAGGTCTGAGGATAGTTCTGGTGCATGCTGGGATAGGGATTTAGCTAGGAGCTGGCAAAGGGCCTTGAGCTTGAAAATAAGGCCGAGATGGATACACGGATCGGATCCGAACCCAACTTAATAAGAATGAAGGCAAGACAGGACATCACATCAAAACTTATATATATATATATATATATATATATATACATATATATATAAATATATGTATGTATATATATGTATATTTATTTATGTATTTTATTAACATTTGTTACTGGGAAAGTCCGACATTTTCAGCAGAGGCCAGGGGAGGAACGCTCCAGACCGGAGGAAACCCATGAGATATATATATATATATATATATATATATATATATGGGTTCCTATCTAATGGCTGAATTAACAGAATGCCGAATTACACATTCCGGAGACGAGTTTGCCAAACTTAGGCATTGCCGATCGGTTAAACTGCCAAATAACACCATGCAAAAGCCCACTACAGTGGGGAAAGTGAATTTACGTGTTTCCCCACTGTAGTGCAGTCTCGGTGTTGGTATATTTAAGTAGGGGGCTCGGGGGTGCAGGGGGGCAAAGCCCCCCTGCAAAAACATTTTTTATGGTGTGTACTAGTGTGTTTAAGCTTACCTTAAGTTTCTGGTGCTTTGCTTGTGAAGTCCACCATGATTAATGTTGTACGAGGTACGCTATGGGATATGTTCAGGTAGAGTTCATGTTCTATTAGGCATAGTGTTATCTGGCAGTTTAACCGATCGGCAATGTGTAAGTTCGGCAAACTCGCCTCGGGAATGTGTAATTCGGCATTCTGTTAATTTGGCCATTAGATAGGAACCCATATATATATATCCTCACACACACACACACACACACACACACACACACACACACACACACACACACACACACACGCACACGCACACACGCACACACACATATATGTACCTTAACTTTTTAAACAGGTAAAACTTAAGTTACCCACTTTCACATCTAACTTCTCTAGTGCACACTGCAGTGTGCATTTTTTTCATCTTACCTTTAAGCATCCCTGTGACTAGCACTTGCTCTAATACCTGCTGGAAAGCACTAGGAAGCCTTAAACTGATACAAGCACTCCACTCTCCTTGTTAATAAGGATAAATTAATTGTAGGCACTAAACAGCCTATAATTGCAAAGTACCTTGCTAAGGTAAGGGAAAACAGCTCCTGTATTTTACAAAAAAAAAAAAAAAAGCACCAAACCAGGCATGTCCAAGTGTCAGCTTCCGGTGATTTCTCCTGTCCACCTGGTGAATCTGGGCATACTGGGGCAATGCAGCAATTTCCTCATGTACACAGACAACCCTCTCCTCCTACCACCCAACACTACAACCTGTGAGAGATGCACTTACACAGCCAAAATTGAAGCAAAGCTCTCTCCACCAAAGATTGTGCTAGACAGTCAAGAGGAGAAGGTTAACACCCACACTACATCTCAAGCAACACATAGCCCTTCTAAATCCACACCACCAACACCCACATATAGCAACACTAAAGCCACATATGCAGAGGCCCTAAACTGTAACCTGCCCAAGCAACAAGGACCTCTGAAGCTGAAACTCAAACAAACACCAATCACAACCAAAGTGTCACATAGCTCACAACACCAGTGTTCCACCCAGCAACAGCCTCTAAGGCAAGACAACGTACCTAACACTTTAGTCATAGGTGACTCTATAGTCCGGCATACTGATGTCCCACTCACCAGGTTGAGCAAGGAGAAAATTACAGTCAGCTGCCTGTTGGGTGCCAGGATCCGCCACATAACACATGCACTCAAGTCACTCCACAACAAGTACAAATATGACTCTGTCATTGTCCATGTTGGAGTGAATGACTTGAGACGTACCTCCCTGGACTACATGAAAAGAGACATGGAAGAGCTCTCGGATCATGTGGCCCAGGCAGGTATGATCCTAGCCCTGAGTAGCATCCTGCCTTCGCCCAGAATGATACCACAATATAAGGACAAAATGATTGACTTCAACAATTGGCTAAGCTTCTGGTGTCATTCAAAGGGGATCCAGTATCTGTCTGCCTGGGTCGATATGATCGACAGACCACGATGCTTTGCCAGAGATGGTCTGCACCTGTTGCCCATGGGATTCAGGTTACTGGCTAAGGCTCTTGCCACCCCTATAGTGCCTTTTTTAGGCAAAGTTCAAAGGACAAAACCACCACCATAACAGGTACAAGCATGCAAAATTTGAAGGTAATGCTACTCAATGCTAGAAGTCTAAACCTCAAATTGCACTTTCTCGAGGCACTCCTAAAAATGGAGAACATCGATATCTGTGCAGTAACTGAGACCTGGTTCAAGGCTCCAGAGAGCACCGCTGCAATACCAGGCTACAACTCTTAACACACTTTTCGGCCACCAAACCAGGACTGAAACACTAAAGGTGGAGGAGTGTCAATATTCACCAAGGATATTTACACCACCAGGCTAGTTGCCCAACAGAATACGTCTGAAATTCTCCAGGTGCAACTTACACTAGGTAAGACTGCAATCCAAATTGTAGCTTGCTACAGATCACCCACCATGCCCCAAGATTCTCACTACACCTTTCTAAACGTACTGTAAAATATTAAGATAGAACCAAACACCCTAATACTGGGTGATTTTTAACTACCCTGCCATTAACTGGGAAAACTACTCGTGTACCAACACCTTTGCCCAACGGTTCTTGGAATTCATAAATTCCAACGCCCTGGATCAACTAATCCATAGTCCCACCAGGGGCTCCAATATCACAGACCTGGTCATTACAAACATGGGAAATCGATGCTCCACACCTATGGTCACCCCCTTGTTAGTCAGGTCTGACCATAAGCTAATCACCCTTAACATCCACATCCCACCCCCCAGTAAGGAAACCTCCATAAAAAACTTCTTCAAAGCCAACGTCATGCTACTCAAGTCAGAAGTGACAAACTTCATGACACCCATGCAGACGGGAACTGAAAGTTCAACTGCTGAATCCTACACTAAGGCACTGTGTACGAGCACATCCACTCATGCATGAATTGTGCCATCCCAAATAGAACCAAGATGCTCTCATCTCATCCAAAAAAGGAAACCAATCTGGTGGTCCCCTGCCATAAACAAACTTTACAACAAAAGGAAGAAACTGTTGCAGAAAAGAGGAAAATCCCAGGATGCAAAAAACTCCCTTACCAGCCTCAGTAAGAAACTGAGATCCCTCATAAAATCCTCCACAGCTAGTTACGAAAATAAAATTGCCAAAGATTCCAAAGACAACCACAAGGCATTCTATAACTATGTCAAGAATCTAAATGGCAATGGTCAGATCTACTCTGAGCTAAAACAGAATGGCATTAAATATACTGATCCCAAGGATATTGCCAATATCCTGGCAGATTGATTCAGTGCCAACTTCAACCCCCTCTCACCCCCTAAATGGCCCATCTCAATACCGGACGATTGCCAAATTCTGGTAATAATGGCCACACAGGTAAAAAACGCACTCTCCAAAGCTAAGAATACAGCATCCATGGGACCAGAAGACATCCCGGGCTATGAATTACAATATGAACTGGCACCTCACCTAAGTGTCATGTTTAATTATAGCCTCACCTCAGGTTTCGTGCCCACTGAGTGGCGCAGAGCTACAGTTATCCCAATCCACAAGGGGGGATCCATCTTGGATCCCGGAAACTACCATCCCATCAGTTTGACGAGCCTTATCTGCAAGGCCATGGAGCGTATTATCATGGAACTTATAAACAAAGACATTGGCAATCTTCAAACACTGGACCCCATCCAGTTTGCGTTCATGAAGGGCCAATCTTGTCTCCTGAACCTGATTGACTTCTTCGAATCAGTCTCCAGAGCCAAGGACAAGGGTAAGGTGGTCCACACAGCCTATCTAGACCTTGCCAAGGCCTTTGACACCATCCCCCACTCTGGAATAATAGATAAACTTACTAAGCTGGGCATTAATCCCTATGTCACCCAATGGGTTGCTAACTGACTTACTGATAGAACCCACACTGTAAAAGTAGCCGACTCCAAATCCAGCTCGAGACAAGTGGAGTACCGCAGGGTTCAGTCCTGGGACCGCTCTTGTTTGGCATCTACTTCTCTGAAATACAGGCCAACACTAAGGGACTCTGGCTAACAAAGTTCGCAGATGACTGTAAACTGGGAGCCATTACTGAATCCCCAAATGATGTGGATACTCTATAAAAGGGCCTTACAGAAACAGATGCTTGGTGCCAGAGCCATGGGCTCAAGCTCAATGTTCATACGATGATACTAGGCTATTGGCCTGGAGGCCCTTATAAGCCTAGCCAAGAATTTTGCCCATGTTCTCACAAAGTCATTAACTGTTTCCCCTGTCCACCAGGGACACATGTGGGATCCCAGGGGTGTATTTTTCCTGTTTCCCATCCAGGTTCCTCATAAAGAGGGCTAGAGAGGTACTCTCCTTAACATGGAGAGGGAGTCTATTCCACATATGGGGGAATCTCTGGGACACAAATCTATCCCGCCATCAAGTTCTATTAATGTCACAGACCAGGTTTAGGCCTTGCATGTGGGTTACCTGAGTGGATTTTGACTTGTGGATATACAGCAACTCCATCAAGGCTGGGTCTGAGATGGCTTTGTATGCCAGACACAGGTCACCTCTGAGCTGTCTGTACGAGACTGAATAGAGGGACAGGGCTTTTAGTCTGTCTGTATAGGACAGGTGTTTGACGCCCTGGATTTTCTAGTCAGGAACCTCTGTGGTCTCTCCAGCTGCTGCATGTGCTTGGCAAGGTACATGCCGAAGGGGGCACTGTACTCAATAATGGGTCTGATAAGAGAGGAGTACATGGATATTATGACCTCCTTGTTCCTGCATGAAATACCCTTACTTATGAGGTGGGCCATGAAGAAAGCCTTCTATACAACGGAGGCAATGTGGTGGCCAAAAGCCAGGCTGCTATCAGCATGGGTGCCCAGGTCCCTCATGACTGCTTGCATGCTTAGTACATTGTTATTAATGTGATAATTACTGGGGACGTCATTTTCCTCAAAGGGGATAATGTTGTATTCCTTGGCATTCATTTTGTGGCCATGCTGCTGGCACCAGTCATTAGCTTGTTTAAGGCCCTCTTGGAGGATGTTCACATCACTAGGGGAATTTAAGACAACTCCCAGCTTGCAATCATCTGCAAACTCGGCCAGCCACAAACCACTGATTTTGGCTTGCACCTCAGAAAAGTATATCCCAAACAGTAGAGGCCCCAAGACCGACCCTTGGGGTACACCACTCGTTATGGGTCTACTACTAGAGGTGGCTTTCCCTATTTTGACTGAGTGGCTTTCCCTATTTTGACTAAGCCAGTTAGCTACCCATCTGGTAACATACAGATTGATGCTTAGTTGGGAAAGTTTATCTATTATGCCTGAGTGGGGAATAGTGTCGAAAGCTTTGGCTAGGTCAAGATAGACGGTCTGCACCATCTTCCCCTCGTCCATGGCTTTGGTGACTGTTTTGAAGAAGTTGACCAAGTTTAATAGCCATGATCTCCCTTTGACAAAACCAAACTGTGTGGGATCAAGAGTTGGAGGTTGCCAATGTATAGTTATCCCCTTTGGGAAAAAACATGTACCCGTGAATTACCATATAGGTGGCAGTACACTAAACAACATAAGTGTGATAAGAGACTTAGGGACACAGGTGGACAGTGGTCTCACCTTCGATAAAGTACAGTTTTGTACCTACCATAAATGTAGATGTTTGAGTGCTAGTACAGCTGCAGTCATAACAGATGGGTTCTCCTGCCGTTAGGCGAGTCCTCGGTTGGCCGAATTCCAAAGTCTAGGTCCAGCGTTGGTTGTCGTCACTTCTTCCCTGACGTCAGTGCGACAGGGGTATAAAAGAACCAGCCGACGCCATTTTCTTCAGTTTTTCTTGCCCCAGATGTCAGGTGCCCCCAGAAGGAAGGCAAAACATAAATTTATGTGGTAAAGCAAATGCAATATAATCAAAAAACAGTAGTTGGAAGCAAATACACCATAAAAGAATACCCCAATGAGGTTGTATGAGGAGGTGTTAGCCATAAGGCCTGTCCCAAGAGGGGAAGGAGGGAGGGAAACCTGGACTGCATCTGTATTAGCACTCGAACATCTACATTTATGGTAGGTACAAAACTGTACTATGTTCATTGTGCATACAGCTGCAGTCATAACAGATGGGTAGAATCTCAAAGCTAATAAAGGGGTGGTAGGCACTAAGTGGAACTAGGTGGAGCCAGGATGCCCTGCAAGACTGCAGTGGCAAAGCCCGCTCTAGTTTTTGAGTATAATGGTAGGTGATAGTGCTTGGAGAAAGTATGTACAGAACTCCAAGTGGCTGCTTCCAAAATATCTTTGGTAGGAACCCCCCTGAGGAAAGCAGCAGAGGTACCTGTGGCCCTTGTGGAGTGAGATCTGATGTCTGTAGGTACAGTTATACCATGAAAAGAGTAACAAAAGCGTATGCAGTGGGCTATCCATTTTGAGATTGTCTGTTTGGAAATAGGCTTCCCTTGAGCACCTGTAGCATAGGACACAAAGAGTTGCTCTGATTTTCTGAAAGGCTTTGTTCTGTCCAAATAATAACGGAGCTGTCTGCGAATGTCCAAGGAATGTAGTAGCCTCTCCCCTTTGTTTTGTGGATTAGGGTAAAATGTAGGTAAGTGGATAGCCTGATTCAAGGCTACCCTGGATACTACCTTTGGCATAAATGAAGGATTGGTTCATAAGGAAACTCTGTCCTGATGGAAAATGATGAAAGGCTGCACAGCCATGAGGGCTTGTAGTTCCGAAACCCTGCGTGCTGAGGTGATAGCTTGAAGGAAGGCTGTTTTCCATGACAAATATTGCAGATCTGTTGAAGCAGCTGGCTCAAAAGGAGGCAGGGTTAGTTTTTCTAGAATGAAATTGAGGCCCCAAGCCGGTAATGATCGCTTCCTTGGGGGTTTTATATTCTTAGCCCCTCTGAGGAACTGTCTTAAGAGAGGGTGAGAGAATAAAGGAGGATCAGTGTTGTACTCTGCAGAAATGGCTGAGGCATGGATTTTGATGGAGGAGAATGAAAGTCTACTGCTTAGCAGCTCGGCTAGGTACTGTAGTATTTGAGGTAAATTCAGTATTCCAGGATTCTGACCCTTTTTCTGATTCCAGATACAAAACCATTTCCATTTTGCGGAGTAGGCTTTTCCAGTAGAAGGCCTTCTGGCCTCCAAAATGACATCCTCCACCTCCTTGGAGAGTAGGGTCTGCTGTGAATTTAAGGAATTCTCCATGCGGCTAGATTGAGTGTTTTCAGCTGACTGTGAAGAGTTTTGAAGTTGTGCTGAGTCAGTAGAAGAGGCATTAGAGGCAGGATCCATGGTGGGGAATGCGTCAGGCTCCTCAGGAGTGGGTACCAGTGTTGTCTTGGCCAGTCTGGAGCAATGAGAATCATCTTTGGTCTGTCTGCTCTGGCTTTTAATAGAACTTTGGCCAGCAGTGGAAGAGGTGGAAAGGCATAAACCGTCATTGTTGTCCAACTGAAAGAGAGTGCGTCCACTTTCCAGGCCTGTGGATGAAAGGTCCTTGAGCAGAATTTTGTCAATTGGTAATTTCTGTGGGTGGCAAAGAGATCTATGTCTGGCCTTCCCCATGCTTGAATTATCACTGTAAAAACTTGAGGATGCAACTTCCATTCATGTGGATCTGTCATATTTCTGCTCAGGTTGTCTGCCAGTGTGTTTTCCTTGCCTGGCAGGAATTGTGCTTGAAGTTGGATTTGCAATTCCAGAGCCGTGTTCCAAAGGGACATGGCTAGTCTGCACAGGGGATATGAATGAGTTCCTCCCTGTTTGTTTATGTACCACATCACTGTGGTGTTGTCTGTTCTTATCAATAGCTGCCCTGGATGCAGTAGGTCTTTGAAAGCCATAATAGCATTTATTACTGCTAGCATTTCCTTTTGATTGATGTGTAGGTGCTTTTCTTTTTGTGACCATTTGCCCTGAATGCACCGATCTGTCATGTGCGCCCCCCAGGCGTAGTCCGAGGCGTCTGTTGTGATGACTTGATTTGCTTGAGGCTTGCAGAATGGGAGACCTATGTTTCTTTGGCATGCTTAAGCCCACAGAAATTCCTTTTGAAGACATGGAATCAGTGGTATGATTGTTTCCAAACTGTGGCTGTGTTGAGACCATAAGTTTTTTAGGTACCATTGAAGTTTCCTCATATGCAGCTTTGCACATGGGATTAGCAGGATGCAAGATGCCATGAATCCCAGAGCCTGCAGGATTTTCCTTGCAGTCAGCCTGGTGAAGGTTGCCAGTTTTCTGAAGTATTGAGTTAATTGCCCTTGTTTCTCTGGCGTGAGGTAGGCCATCTGGGTGTTTGTATCCAAGCTGGCACCCAGGAAAATTATTGTTTGCGAGGGTATTAGTCTTGACTTCTTTTTGTTGACTGTGTATCCCAGAGATTTCAACAACATTATTACAAACGCCAGGTGTTTCTGAAGAGTGTGTTTGCTGCCCGCTTGGATCAGGCAGTCGTCCAGATATGAGTATATTTGTATCCCTTGAAGTCTGCAGAAGGTAATTACTGATGCCAGGCATTTCGTGAACACTCTGGGCACAGTAGATAAGCCAAAGGGCAATGCAGAGAATTGATAATGGGATGAACCTGCAAGAAATCTGAGGTATCTTCTGCAATCTTGTCTGATTGGGACATGCAGGTATGCCTCCTTGAGGTCCAATGTCACCAGCCAAGACTCCTTGCCCAGCATGGGGAGAAGCTGCTGTAATGTGAGCATCTTGAACTTTGGTACAGGTAAATATGTGTTTAGGATGGATAAGTCCAAAATAGGTCTCCAATCTTTGCCCTTCCTTGGTACCAGGAATAGTCTGGAATAAAAACCTTGACCCTGTTCTTGTGCAGGTACCTCTTGAATAGCTTTCATGTCCATGAGATCTGAAATTTGTTTTTGTGCCTCTGCCCTTTGATTGTGTGGCAGGTTTGGCATGCCTCTCATTTTTGGAAGGGTGTGAAAGTGGAATCTGTAGCCTCTGTCTATAATGTCCAGGATCCATTTGTCTTTTGTGACAATATGCCAATTTTTCGAAAATAATGCCAGTTTTCCACCTAAAGGTGCTGCCATTTGAGCCTTGCTTGGCATGCAAAGGGAAAGTCATTGCGTCTGCTTTCTGAATGGCTGTGAACTATCCTCACCCCCTCTTGGTGTAGGTGTTTGCCATTGTCTGCCTCTAAATGATCCTTGAGATTGCCCTCTACCTCTCGGGCGCCTGTATCTACCTCTTTGAGGTCTGTCTGTGGCTGGAAAGGACCAATTTTTTGAAGGCCAATTTCTACTGAAACGTGGCGGTTGTACCTGTAGGAAATCTTTCACTGTTTGCATTGATTTTGCCTTTTCCTCCATTTTCTTTAATACCTCCTCAGCTTTAACACCAAACAATACATCTTTTTGAAGAAGTGCATCTAGTAATTTAGCTTTGACATGATCTGGTAAGGTTTGCTCTTTGAGCCAAGCATGTCTACGTATGACTGATCCTGTAAAAGCAGCTCTACAAGAGGCCTCTAAAGCATCAAAACCACATTGCAAGGTATGTTTACCCACTTACTCTGCACTATGCAACAAATCCTGCAACTCCTTCAAGTCTGGTTGTTCAGGTTGCGACATTTTGCTTTTCAACTGAGATAACAAAAACTGACAGTTTAATGCCCTCATGGTTAAAGTGGCCGATGTGTATACCTTTTCCCCCCACCTTTCTAAAGCTCTGGAATCTCTCTCTGAAGGTAATGGATTTTTGGCAGTGGAGGCCTTAATTCCCTTGGGACCCTGTGAAATAGTTTCTGGGTCAGCCGCATGGCTTTTCTATAGGAATTGGTGTGAATCAGGCACCCGGTAATACCTGTCAGGCTTGACTGGAGCTGGAGGTAAAGAATCTGGGTTAAGGCTGGCCTCTGAATACTCACCATCTAATATGTCTAAGACAGGAGGTATAGCCAGAGGCCTGTGCTGAGGGAGCAAGAGGAAATCCCTGAGCCTTTTCTTGGAGTCTGAGTACTCTTGGCCTTCCCAGTGGAAGTGTTCCCTCAAGGTATGCAAGGTTTCCCCAAAAGAGTAATCCTCAGGGGGGGAGACAGAGGGAATGGACTCCTCTGCATCAGAATCTTTGAAAGGGGAGTAAGAATGTTCCTGGTCCTCAGAATGCTCTGAAGTAATGGAGGCCTGGTCCGAGGAAAGGTATTCTTCCTCCACTCTGGGCCTTTTGTCCGGGGGAGGGTTGAGAACCCCTGATAAGAGTAATCAAATCCTCAGCCATTTTGAGCATCTGCTTTTTAGGCATGGGGCCTTGAGAGGGGCCCTGTGGAGCTTGTCTTTTAGAATGCATGGCTGCTTTAGATTTAGTGTAAGCTTTAATGGAAAAGGAAGAAGAAGGCCTGAAGACACCTTGAGAGGTGGCAGGCCTGTCTGAACTCTGAGTTTCCCCGCCAAGAGTGACTTCGGTATCTGTAGTCAGGGTGTGGGCCAAAGAGCCTGCAACCTCGGGCACAGAAGACACCGCTAATGAAGTGCCATCGGTAGTCAGGGGCTGCGTAGGCGCCTCGCTGAGAACCGGAGCACATGTAGTCGGCTTTAGCATGGTGTTGGTAGAAGTCGCGGACCTCGTATGTCGGTCCTTATCTTTACGTCGTTTACTCAAAATTGGAGTTGGAGTATCCGACGACATGTTGTAATTAAACTTTTTGCCAAAATAGTGTTGGGCGAACTCCGCCCGACGCTTAATAGTGCGTCTGTTGAATGTAGCACAAAAACGACAGGCCGAGACATCATGGTCTGGGCCTAAGCAAGGTATACAGAGGGAATGGAAATCCTTATGCGGTATTTGCTTCCCACATGAAATGCAATTATTAACTTTGTCTGACATTGGTCTGAGGCAAGAAAAGTTTCCCCAACGAGGTACTTAGCTTTCTAGAAGTCTTCCGTTGAAAAATATTCGTAATCTCAGGAGCTGGCCGACCGGCACTTGTGAACTGCTTCTGCTTCGGGCACCGCGCGGCAAGAAAGACTGAAGAAAATGGCGTTGGCTGGTTCTTTTATACCCCCTGTCGCACTGACGTCAGGGAAGAAGCGACGACAACCGACGCCGGACCTAGACTTTGGAATTCGGCCGACCGAGGACCCGCCTGACGGCAGGAGAACCCATCTGTTATGACTGCAGCTGTATGCACGATGAACATCCACATTGCCACAACAGTCAGGAAATCCTTCTATGTGGCACACCTAATCACTAAGGGCTTTTCATTCAGAAAAAAAGGAGGTCAGTGTCCCACTGTACTCATCCCTCATTAGACCCATTATAGAATACAACGCCCCATTTGGTACGTACCTCTCAAGACATCTGCAACAACTGGAAAGGCCGCAGAAATACCTCACAAAGAATCACAGGCCTAAAGCAAATGCCCTATGCTGACCGCCTTAAAAAACTCTAGCTATACTCTGTTGCATATCGTCTACTCAGAGGCGATCTCTGCTTAACATACAAGGCCATGTCAAACCCAGAGCTGTTGGACATGCTACACTTAAAGAAATCCCAATCCCTCAGAGCCACACACTCCAGGGATCTAAACCTTGTCATCACAATGAACAAAACATGCTGGAGGGATAGGTTCCCGACTCAGAGACTCCCCAGACTCTGGAATAGATTGCCCATACATGTCAAGCATTGTGCCTCTTTGGCCCTCTTCAAAAGGAACCTTGATGATTGGATGGGAGAAAGGAAATTCACCCCAGGGATCACATCAGTTGTCCTGCTAGACAGCTGTCCAGGGAAGTAAATAGTGTGGGAAGAAATAGCCAGGGAATTGTTATGGCTAGGCTTGTATAGGCCCTAGGGCTGATAGCCTAGTATCAACCTATGAACCTATGTAATATATAATATATATACAACATATACATGTCTATACTGCACATGATGTTAAAGCCTGACAAATTTTTGACGTTAAGCCTGATGAGTTAATTGGCCAAGTCACAAGACTGTCAAGCTGTGATTATAAAATTTCCTCTTCACAAGTATTGGTAACTAGTAATGCAACTTTGATACCACCTGCAAATTTACTGCATTCAGCAGGTTTAAGTATATATAACATCATCATCAACAAATTAAAAAGGAAGGTACCCAACATGGAACACAGGCCTGACAAGCTACATCTATAGTTTTTGGAAAGGGTGGGACTACAGAAGCAGTCTAGAAGCAGCAACATGGTCCTATGAAATAATTTTCAAAGCACTACAACCCTGATTCCTTCTTCTATCTTAGCAAAGCCTGATCTAGACTTATTCTCCAGGGGCTCCTGGAACCCTGTCCTTCCACCTCCCAAATGTAGTAATTTAGGGTAATCTGGTGTTGGGTTTAGGCTACTGCAGCAGTGATCAATATGATGAACATAATACAGTTGTGTAAGTAAACTTACTATAACAGTATTCAAATAATCATTATTGCAGTAACTGCTCCCTCCCTCCATCCCATTTTTTTTTGAGTATGTTGTTTTGTCAGGGAGTAGTCAAATATATTTTTACTCCTAGCTATGTCATGTCAAGGTTCAGCCCCCTAAACGTATCTTTTTAGATGGCTCGGCTCGACCTGCATAACAGTTTGGATGAGTGGAAAGCACCCTGAAGCTTTGGAAACTGGCTGGCTGTTATATCCTTGGCAGGATATCTCCCATATAGCTTAGACTACTGCAGCAGTGATCAAAATTATAAACATCTTGTTTCAATATATCAGGCACCATTGTAGGTTATAGAATATGATTTCCAATCCCACACCTATTTCAAGGATCATCTCATGCCCCCACAGAACTGCTTTTGGTAATATCAGTGATACCTCCCCGCTACTTTCTTATGCAGCCACAGAAAAGGTACCTGACACAGAAGAGGCCTCTGGATTTTACTCAATGCTTTTCTTGCTTCCAAAAAAGACAGATCCTAGAGTCAGATCCTATAGCCATTTCCTGCTTCCAAAAAAGACAAATCCTGGAGACCCATCCTAGACTTTTCAGGGTCAGGAAATTCAAAATGCTAACCCAGCAGTCTTTCACACCTCTGGCTAATGGTTTAAGCCTCTTTGGTAATCCTTGACATGATGGGCACTTTGCATCTGCCTATTCACAGGACATGGGAGAGTCCTCAAATTTCAGGTAGACTTTCAACACTTCCAGTACAGTTCCTTACCTTTTGAGCTCTTTACTGCTCTCCCAGAATGTTCACCAAATGCTTTACACCTTTGTTTGCTGACCTTCAGCTCAGGGGGCTCTATATCGTCCCCATGCTTGGATGACTGCTATCCAGGATATGTCCCAGGAGCAACTACTGAAGGACTTGAATAAATTAATTTCTTGCAAGAGCTTAGGCATCTCCATCATATACGAGAAATAAGGCATGTGACCCTCCTAAACAAGATTATTATGGGGTAGGGCTCATTGCAAATTACTTCTCTCTCTAGGAACAATACTACTGTTTTACAGACTTTTTTGACACATTTCCCCCAGGAAGACCCTTACAGCAAAGGAGATACTCAGGACCTTAGGGTACACACATACCTTGAGGCTACATCTTGCCAAACTTCACATGACGAAGATACAGTGGTTCTTGAGCATACTTTGGATTATACCTTCAATACCCTGGACATTGTCTCTTCCTCCTGGTTCCAGCAATTCAGAAAGAGTTTCTTTAGTAAACAGAGCAAATGCATAAAGACATGGAGAATGCGCTTCACTTCACCAGAAAGCACGCAAATCCTAACAAAGGATATTTCAGACATAGCTTGGTTAGCCCTTACTAAGCACTTCAAAAGACAGGAATAGTAGGGTCCTAGTACAGTGACCATACACATCTCTGTAAACTAAATGCTTGCACTGATCTATGCCTTTCAGGTCTTCAAAGACTGCTGGAAAGTAGTCTGCTTTGACAGTAATCGTAGACAAAACTACAGTGGTACATGAACAAACAAAGAAGCATTTACTCATTAGTTATGGAAATTAGCCATAAGTGCACTGAACCTGGCTTTAAAGTATGGTCACCATCTAAAAACAGTGCACATTTATTCAGGGGAAAGCTACATAGTTGACTTGCTGAGCAGATCCGCAAGTTCCCTTAAATGGATTTTGGATCAAAAAATCTTCAAGCACTTTGTACGGGTCTATATTATATAAGCAAATGCACTAAACTGCGAACGCTATATAATCGTCCCAAACAGAAAACTAAAAATATCTAATACACGGATCAGCGATTTTTTCCCCAGGGGAAAAAAAAAATCGCTGATCCATAAAAAAAAAAAAAAAAAAAAAAATCCAACCCCCACTTAAATACACCAACTCTGAGATCGCACCACAGTAGAGGAAATGGCAAAGTCTCTAAACTGGCCCAGTGATTTTTTTCCCCGCTTGCCGAAATAGTGTTCGCAAATTTAAGCGTTCACTTAAATAATAGGAACCCCTTTGTACACATCATGAGAATCCTGCCAATTCCATTGGCATTGGGAAATAAAGCCCTGACTACGACTCAGGCTTAACTCCCTACTGAAGTACCTGTTGGAGCTGCTTGAGGGATGACAGGAATAGCCAGGCTTATAATTGCTCGCTGCTCTTCAGGTTGAGGGGAGGGATATGCATTCATGATAACACTTGCATGGAGGAATCTCCTGGTCTCCAGATAAGGCCAATTACATCACATTAAGCAACTGCTGAAAAGGGTTTTGCCAGTTGTCTTGGCACCTTATCATTAGGATTTGCCTGACTAAAGTGGTTTTGTAGAACTGCATTCTTTATTTTTTCATTTACTTGTTTTAGCTAGAAGATTTTTTTTAGTACTACAGTGAATTGTTTGCTGGTAGACTATCCGAAAATAATCTAACAACCTAGATACAGACTGTATTAAGTTTCAACTTCTATTTTACTTACAAAGTTACGCCCCTTTGCGGATTTTTTTTTTTAATACAAGCTGAAGTTTTTGTTCAAACACTTTCGTTCTGTAAGGACTTCAGTTGCTTTCTTTAAGGACAAGGACTGTTCATTCTTGTTTATGAAAGACAGTTTCATTAACAAGCTCAAACACTGGTTTTACAGAAGTCTCAAATGACTGTTAAATAGCCTTTTTCATCTGGAAAATTAAAGTCAGGTAGATGATGATTAATTGCTAGAACAAGCTGTCAAATTGTACTCTTCGGCATCTGTTTTCATAATCCACCCTTTTTATTGTACAACTCTGTCTTGTCTTAGTCTACATTTTTTCCCCTGCAACGGGGAGGGGGGTGATGTTGGGTTGGCTACATTCTACTTGTTCTAACCCTTCCTTTCAAGCCACACAGTACATCAATCAGCTACTGCTGCATTCATCAAATGAATCTCAACAATTCTTCTGAATATTTGCTGATGAAGGTTGTTCTTTCAGACAGTGGTTTGGCATGTGGTATACGTGTGTCTGATATGAGGAAGATCAGAAGGCTATGGGTTCTGTCCTCACAATAGATGCCTACATTTATTTGTCAGTATAGACCTGCATTACGGGGTCTGCAGACGAAGGGGGAAAAAGAGATAGAGAGATTGAGATCCTTCATCTATGATTTAAAAAGAGGTCCTCCTTGCTTTAATTTCTCCAAGTTTTTTGGGTTTCTAATACCATGATGGGAATGGACCCCATTTCTAAATCAAAGGTTGTGAAATTAGTATTGTTTCAATCTTTGATGTTAGACAAAAGTGCTCTTCGCAGCACCCGTAATGTGCCCAGAACTGACTCATTCTGCAGTTCATGCGGAGTTACACGTATTGTTAGCATATCTAAATAAGACTGGAAATTCTTTTTTGAGACCCATTGTTCCTACTACTATTGGAAATGTCTGGACATCCTTCTTCCACACTGCATTTGTTTCTGCCTGCAAATCCTAGTATTTTATGACTGTCTCTCTCTGTACATAAGTCACTATAATCACTGGGTGTAGCAATTTCAATGATCAATGCCACTTTTGTATTCTTCCAATGGGCTACTATATCTGATTTTCTTGAATATATTTTTGAACTGTTGGCAATGGATGATCCCATGTGATATAAACTTCATTATTTTCTAGAATGCTTTGTGGCTCATGTTTCCAATGCTTCTCATGTATTTCAGTATTGTAATGTTTGCACAATCCCCACTGCAACAGTCTTGCCACATTATTATGCCTTTTAGTACACAGGCCCTCTGCCATTAGTGTATCACGCCCAGTAACAAGATGTGCGACTGTTTCCAGCTCTGTTTTACAGAACCTGCATTTGTCCGTTTCTCCCATATGTTCAATGGACTTTGAAAACCAATGTGTACTTGGTCACTATCCTGAGCCACTGACATTAACATTTCATCTTTTGGTTTAAATTCACCCCTCTTTAACCATTCCTGCATCAGATCCTGATTGACATAAGGTTGTTCCAGGAGCTTTCTGTAGTTTTCAGCATTTCACAGCCTTCTTATCTGATCCTTCTCCTTATATGCTTTGTTTTTTTGGCACATTCAGTTGCCACCTGATTTTTATCTACTTCTGGTTTAGTTTCAATTCCCACTTGACACCAATATGCTTCTGCTAAACAAAGCAGGGATGTCATTTTAGATTTGTTCTCTTCATGTTTCAAAACTTTCCCATTTGGATCTGATGAGGTCAGTAGATATGCGCCCAGTCCTACGACTGCAGGTCTATACTTAGATCTATACATGTAATCAATTTTGAGGAGACCCACATCTCCTTCCGAATGAGGGATATATAATCTTGGTATTCACTGATTTTTATTTGTTAAGCATGAAGCATTTTTCTTGTCTTCCTATCCAACTGATCCAATACCTTTTGCGGCCAGTCAATCATCGAAAAACTGCAAGAACAGGAAGAACAAATACAAATTAGTTTATAAATATTATTGGGAATATTTTGTTTCACTTAATAATGTGGCTTTATGGTTAGATGGTAGATTGAGATTTTCTTACAAGAGAGGTAGGAATATCAAAATTTTTTTTGGTGAATAGCAAATTTTCTTTGCCCTCTGTAAGTTTTGTTGATAGTATACCCCCTAGTGGTACTTTTAAGTGTGGCAAATGTAGAGCATGTAATTTTGTAGTTAATAGTTTTCCTTATATAAATAATGTGGGCTTTAATACATGTAACCATTTCACTTGTAATACTGAAGGTGTGATTTATGCACTTAGATGCCCTTGTAATAAATTTTATATTGGGGAAACCAAAAGGGCATTTAAGTTGAGATTAATGGAACATGCTAGGGATATTATTAATAAGAAAGAGGAAAGCTCTGTGGCTATGCATTTTAAAAAATTCCATGATAGCAAAAATGAGGGGCTTCAAGGTACTGTTTTGGAAAAAATAAGTTTGTCCTGTTTTGATACTTGTAACATAAAGTACTATTTGCTATCTAAGGAAGCTATTTACATTTTAAAATTTGATACTCTGTACCCTCATGGGTTAAATGAAGAATTCAACTGGAGGGTGTTAATTTAATTGTTTTTATTGTTTAATTAGTTTGTGATTAATATATATGTATTGTGCATTTTGTAAGTTCTTTACTCCTTGAAGGCTAAGGCCGAGACGTCAGAGGAATAAAGTGTGTCTGCATTTTTTGTGGATTACTTTGTGGTTTTTTTCTTTGCTTCTTGTTGCTAAAAATTAGTTTATAGCTTGGACTTTGTTCCTAGATGTCAGGGCTGTTTTCAGTATTAATTTTAGTATTCTAAAATTTTCCTTACTGAATTTTGCTCAAATTTGTTCATGTTTTATTGTTGATCCTTCATCAATTCCCAAATATTTTTTACACTCCATCCTGCTCATGTTCCTTTATATCACATTCCTGTCCCAGACTATTTTCTTGGTGCCACAGCTTTCCTGCTTTAAATGTTGCTTTTGACATTTTTCCAAACGAAATGACATTCTTTTATCATCTGAGAAAGTTCTGATCACTTCCAGTTGTACTTTCAACTCCTCATCTGATGAACTATACAGTTTTTGAGCATCCACAAAAAGCTGTCTTTACACTTTGTTGCTTTCTGGGTGTCAAATTGTAACCAAGACCTAATTTGTTAAGCAGACAACTTAATGGGTTAAGGCAAGACAAAAGTGCATGGTGACAAAGAGTCACCCTGGAATATCCCCCCTTTGAATTTGTATCTCTGGGATAATAATTTGTCATTTATCATGGCTTAACTGCAAAGTGGTTTGTCATAGTTTCATGGTCACTGTAATATAATTGATCAATGTAGGATTTCTCTTATACATCTTTATCCACAAATGTGGGATGCTGTCAAATACTTTTGTGTAATCTATCTATGCCATACTTAGATTCTTCCCCATTTTACAATTCTCCATTATGAATTTAACAAAAAATGACCCTTTGCTCTATATGACTTTCTTTTCTTAGCCTTTTGTTCTATTGCCATGACAGAGTTTTCTTCTAAATGACTATAAACTCTGTTATCATCAATTCTGGTATATAGTGTTCTACTGTTTTTAGGACAGCTTGCAGGTTCAGTCTTAAGGAGGAATCATTTTTTTTCTGTTGTTAACCAGGTTGGTTGTCTGTTCAGGGTGTGCATATGCAGGGCTAAATCTTTGTGCAACAATGTTAATATTTTTAGCCGGAAGTGAGATACTGCATCTGGCCCTGGACTTTTCCAGTCAGAATCTTTACTTAATTCTATTTTAATTTCTCTGATCATTACTTCAACCCATTTCATAACCTGTATGTTTGAACGTCTTACTGTTTGTTTTACCTTTTCTATTCATTCAAAATCATTGTTATGTTCCACTGGGTCTTCATAAGTATTTCTCCAAAATTTGTCTATTTTCCCAGTTCTCTATACAACTTTTTTGGCTCATCAGTGAACTGTTTATTTTGTACTTTTCCTTTATATTAATCTGCATATAATTTTAATTTTTTTCTGCCTGCACTATCGTTAGTTTATTACTTGCAATAGTGTACAACAGATCCTAGTCTGTTCTAATACTGCATACATTGCTTTTACCACATCTATCTTTCTAAGTATTTTTGTTGATCTGTTATCTCTTCTATACTCTAACAGCGACAATTCTTGCCTTAAATGCTTTATAATTTTCTCTGTTCAATACTTACATGATGGCATTTGATTTCTTCCCTTCCTTTCCCTTACTGCATTGTATTTTTGCCTTAAGACTGTCTGTCATTAATTGTGCTTATATCCTTTCCTTGTATATATAATAAAGAATAGTTGTCTAAGAACTTACCATAACGATAGATGTCCTTCTCTTCTCTGCTGCAGTATTTTTTACATAAGGCAGTTGCTTGCCCAGGCGACCCGACACTGGCCAGTATACCAAAGGCTTTCACTACTGTAGGGTGAGCGATACATGTCACATAGGCATCTATCAGATGCAGGCTATAAAAGTGATGCACGTGTCCACCATCCTCAGAACTGAAGCCCCAGGTGGAGAGACAGTCAGTACCATCCAAGAACCATAGGAAGTGGAGAAGGAGGGTGCAACACAGAAGAGAAGGACATCTATTGTTATGGTAAGTTCTTACACAACTATTCTATGTCCTTCTATTCATCTGTTGCAGTATTCTTTACATGAAGGAGAATAGCAAAGCTCATGCAGAGAGGGAGGTGGAGCTAGCTGAAGAATTTTCCAGGAAGCCATGAAGGATGTCCCTGGCAAACCCAGCCCTGTATCTAGAAATTGAATCCAGCTTGTAATGTTTGGTAAAGGTGTGGAAAGAGATCCAGCTAGCTGTTTCTAGAACAGAATTGGTGTCCAGTCCCTTGAGGAAGGCACCAGAGGAGGACACTTCTCTGGTAGAGTGAGCTTTGATCGAACATGGAGAGTTTTTTCCATAGTAGACACAGCAGAAAGAATGGATTTGGAAATCCAGTTAGAGATGGTCTGTTTGGACACAGGCAATCCCAAAGCCCTGGGGTGGAAAGAAACAAATAGCTGGTCCTAATAGGTTTAGCTTTGTGAAGGTAAATCCTGAGTTGTCTATGCATATCAAGTGCGTGTAGGATCCTCTCACTATTGTTTCTGGGGAGAGAGGAAAAAGGTTGGCAAGTGAATAGCCTGGTTTAAAGACAACTCATTAACTACTTTCAGTGTAAAGGAGGGGTTGGTGCGAAGGGAAACCCTGTTTTGCTGAAGACCAAGAAGGGGGGAGAAGCCATCAGGTTATGGAGCTTGGAGACACATCTGGCAGAAATTATAGCTAGTAGTAGGACATGTTTCCAGGTGCAGTATTTTAAGGAGCTAGAAGAAGCTGGCTCAAAGGGTGAGGGGGTCAGTTTCTCTGGCAAAAAATTAAGATCTGGGGGGGGGGTCACGGGTCTCCTGGGAGGTCTAATGTGGAGGACACCTTTGAGGAACTGTCTGGCTTCAAATTTCGAGGCTAAATTAGATGAAAGAGGCAGACATGCAGAAATGGCTGACAAATGTGCTTTTACTGAAGAATAAACTAAGCCAGAATTGAGCAACTCACACAGGTATGACAGAACCAAAGACAGCTTCACTGTGAGCATGTCCAGGTTTCAAGAGAGACAGCAGGTAGAAAATCTTTTCCATTTGGAGAGGTAAGATTTCATTTTATTGGGTTTCCTGGCCTCCTGCAGGACTTGAAGCACGTTCTCAGAGAATAGGTGTCCAAAAGGTATCAGGGCTCTACCACTCACAGGGTCAGTTGTAGAGTTTCCAGTTGTGGGTGGATGAGGGAGTCTTTGTTTTGTGGGAGTAAGTCCACTCTGTACGGTAACGTGATGATTGCCCTTGGCTTGGTGCAGGAGAAGAGGGAACCAATGCTGTCTTTGACATTAGGGAGTCACCAACAAGATTTCTGGTCTGTAGGACTTTCTGAATGAGTGGAAGGGGATGGAATGCATATAGAAACTCCCCCTTCCAGGATACTGATAGGGCATCCACTCTCCATGCCAGAGGGTGTGGTTCTTTGGCAGAAAATTCTGGAAGCTGTTTGTTCAGAGGGGAGATGAACAAGTCTATTTGAGGAATACCCCACTAGTGGACTATGTCCAGGAATGCATCCTTGTGAAGTATCCATTTGTGCGGCTGTGCTGTGGATCTGCCCAGTGTGTCTGCCACAGAGTTCTGTTTGGAAGGGATGTAGACCACCTGTAGGGAAAACTGAACTTGACGGGCTAGCTCCCAAATCTGTAAGGCTAGTCTGCATAGGAAGTGGAATGTTGTCCCACCCTGCTTGTTTACATACCACAGAACTGTTGTCTGTGTAGATCCTCAGCCATCCTAGGTTGAGGAGGGAGTGGAAAGACTGAATTGCTAAGATCAATGCCTTTATCCCTTTTACATTTATATGGTCCTTTTCCTGAGATGGAGCCCATTGACCTTGAACAGTATGTGGGCCCAGCGCAGCTCCCCAACCTGTAACTGAAGCATCTGTGTACAGGTCTTGAGTTGGGGGCAATGGGTGAATGGGGAGTCCTGGGTTGATTGACATTTGCTGTATCCACCATAGGAGCTCTTTTTTTAAGCAAGGAAGGAGAGTGGGATTAGAAATTCCAGAGAATGGGCATGTTGTGTCTACACCAACTTCAGGAACCCCTGAAACGTTCTCATGTGGAGTCTTGCCAGGGGTAGGATAAAGATGGTGGAGGCCATCAGTCCTAGGATTCAGGGAAATTGTCTTGTTGACAACTGGTGTAGGGGAAGGATCTCTGAGAAGGTCTGCCAAAGTTCCTGAGCCTTTTAGGGAAAGAGACACTATCAGTTTCTTTGTTTGGAATCTGTACCCCAGAAAGACATAATACTGAGATGGGATGAGGGTATATTTTTTGAAGTTGATACTGAATCCCAGATGTTGTAGGATGGCAATGGCTGAGCGGAGTTTCCTCAAAAGTTCCTATGGGGTGTTTGCCTGGAACAGGAGGTCGTCCAGGTAAGGAAAGATTTGAATGCCCTGGAGTCTGCAGAAAGTGACTACTGCAGCTAAACAATTTTGTGAAGACTCTTGGGACTGTAGAAATATGAAAAGTCAAGGCTGAGAACTGAAAGTGCCAGGATCCCACAGAGAAACGTAGAAATTTCCTGAACTTGGGATGAATGGGAATATGTAGATAGGCATCTTTGATGTCTATAGATGCCAGAAAGGCCTGTGGGAGTATCAGAGGAAACAATGTCTGAAGGGTGAGCATTTTGAAGGAGGTACCTTTAGGCTGGTGATGAGGAAGGAAAGGTCCAGAATAGGTCTTCCAGGGCCTTCCTTCCTTTCTGGGAACTAGGAACTTGTGAGAGTAGAAGATTGTTTCTTTTTGGGGTGTGGACACTGATTGTATGGTTCTCTATTTTAGTAGGTCTGTCACTACTTGGGGAAAGAGGGGTATCTATACTGCAGGAGGTTGAAGGATATGCCTGAAGGGAGGCACTGTGTGCTAAGCCATAAAATATCCATGTTTTATGATGTACAAGACCCAGGCGTCTTGTGTTATGGATTCCCAGGTGGGAAGGGACAGGGATAGACATAGGGAGAGAAGAGCATTGCAAGGGATTTCTGAGGAGTCAGGAAGAAGAACCTGATATTGGCAGTGTGGAAAGAGGAGGGAGCTGAGAAGTGATGAGGTCTCTTGGCCCTCTTGGAGGGCTTGGATTGCCTGTGGACAAAGACATGTTTTGAAGGGTAGTTCCTGTAAAATTTTGGAACTGGAGAGACCAGAATATGTTTGATTTCTTTTAACTCCTTGCTCTTTTCCAGCAGTGATTTGAAGATACCAGCTGAAGACATACCAAACAAGGCCGAGATGTCAAGGGAAGCATCCATGAGCTTTGCCTTAATGTCCTCAGGGAGGGGTTGAAGCCTCAACCAGGCAAACCTTCTCAGTGGTGAGGCTGAAGATGCAACTCTGGAGGAATCCTCAACAGCATCACAGCTGCATTTAATGGATTGTCGGGCCACCTGAGGGGATGCAGCAATTAGGGAAGAGGCCAAGGCTTTATTTTCTGAACCTGGCATGTCAGACACTATTTTAGAAAATTGTGACATATGTTCCAGGGAATACTTAGTCATATGCTTTTGGTAACTGAAAGCCCTGAAGGCTAAAGTAGCTGAAGTGATTTTCTTACCCAGCCTCTCTAGTTGCCTACTGTTCTTTGTCAGAGGGAAGGACAGAAGTGGAAGGAAGGGACCTTGAGGCCTTGTCAGAGGTTATGGAGATAATAGAGAGGTCTGCCACAGGAGCCTTAAATAGGAAATTGCAGTCTTGAGGGACTTTATAATATCCTTCCAGCTTCTTAGGGACCAGAGGCTGTGAGTCAGGGTGTAGGGACGTGGAAGCAAAGGCATCCAGAAAAGCAGGGATAACTGGAGGGATAGGTGAAGGGCTAGGGGTCTCCACCTGGAGAAGGTTGAAGCATCTCTTTTGTACCTCAGACATTTGTGAACTGTCCCATTTAAAGTGGTATCTTATTTTCTGAAGGGTTTCCCTGAATGAGATCTCCTCCATAGGGGAGTCTGTCCCATTAGAGTCTTCCTCAGGGGAAGCCTAGCCAAATGAGAAAAAAATTTGTAAGGAATAGGCTAAGGAATCACTGTCCTCATCAGAGGAAGAATCTCCCTCTGAAACAGGTTGCTGTCTGACAATTTTTTGAGGGGAGGTAGGCCAGGAGAGGGGGGACCTAGAGGTAAGCCTCAGGGCCATGAAGGCCTTAAACAATCCCTGGGCAATATTTTGCCACTCTTTCTGAGGGTCTTGGAGGAGTGAGGAATGCTTTGCTTTCTGCTATTTCTTAGCAGGAGTGTCCATCCGATGTAAAGTATGGGGTTAGGATGTAGGCCAGTACTCAAGCACATCTGAGTTCACTTCCCTCACTATGATCTGCGTGATTCCCCTAGGGACTTCCGACAGAATGAGTCTAGGTTCGCCCTGAACATTGGTACCTGATGTCTGTGAGACCTCCTTGGACATGCTGGCATTCGGTTCTATGGCAGCCTGTAAAACTGGCTTGGCCTGAGGATCCAGATCTGAAGTGGAGCATGTGTCCGGGCTATCAAGCGCATCAGGAGAAATGTCTGTGGGGAGAGGCGCAGCTTCAGTTTTGGGCCTAGGCCTTTTGGCTTTCCGCTTGGTAAGCTCGGTTGTCAGGCTGGAGGAACCTTCTATCACGTTTTTAGCAGGAAATTTCAAGCACTGCCTCTCTAAGTATATTGCGAGCGATGAAAGTCGGCTGTTAATGGGTTTTGGGGACAAACGACTGTCAGATAGAACAATTTTTATGGTCGTGGTGGGACCCAAGACAAAAAAGGCACTGAAACTGACTATCCTCATGTGGAATCTGCCTTCCACAAACTTCCCTTTCTCGGATGACATTAACTCTAAGCAAAGAAAAAAAAACAGCAGCAAAAGACACAGAAAGATTCTTCAATGGGGCACTCATCTTTAGTAGAAAATGCGATTCCGGTAGCAGAGCAATGGCCGGGACTGGTGATCCAACTGGTGGCAAAGAAGTTCTGAGGACGGTGTGCGCATATGACACTTTTATGACCTATGTCCGATAGCTGGCTACGTGAGCTGTACTACGCACCCTACAGTAGTAAAAGACTTTGGTATACTGGCTGACATCAGGTTGCCTGGGCAGGCAACTCCCTCTTGTAAAGAATACTGCAACAGGTGAATAGAAGGACATCACAAATGTCTACTAATAGTCTTGATTACTCTGTTCATTTGTTTTATCAGACTTCTAACATCCTCGGTCTTACTGCCTTTCTGTAATCTATTTCTTTCATCGATCTTAATATGTTTATTCATCTTTATTTAATCAAGTAACTCTTTACTTTGATCTTTTTCTTCTAAACTGACTGTACATTTTTTTATTCGTTTCCTGTGGGCATTCTACAGAAAGTCCCAGAACATCTTTTTGTGACATATTCTCTTCAGCTGCATCCTGCATTACCTGTTGCTCTTTCATATGGGAACTCACTTGCCTATCGCTCCACAACACTGACTGCATCAAAGTTGCCACCATTTCCTGTTCCTTCCCTAGCTGTGCAACTCCAAATTAACTTCTGTACTGGTTTCCTACTGAAGGCTCCAAAGTATCTTCATGTGACAACTGATTAGACGCTTCCCATACCACCTGTTTTTCCTTAATTTGGGGAATCACTGTTCTATTATGCTGTGACGTTACCAGAGTTAGATTTTCTACACTAAATCCTTCACTTTGCAGGTAATCCATAACTTCAATTTCTATTACTTTAACTTCTCCATTACTAATTCTCTTTTTACTTTACCTATTTGTTTTCTTATTTTTTACATTTTAATTTTTTTCATATCTGGATGCTTTTGCCTGTATTTCTCTTCAAATATCTTTGGTGCTGTTTTTTTTTTTGTATTGATCAGTTTTGCTTTCTCCTTTGCATAAATATTGCACCATATTAAATCTCTTTTTCTCTCCCATGTCCATACTTCTTCAGATGTCTCCTGCTCCACCAATTTCTCCTTACTTTGGGGGACTCATCACTCCATCATGCTGTGACATAACACTTAGTTCTCAACCTTCCATCTCCAAAATGAGGAACACTAGCCCTCACAATGTGGAACAAATGGGCAAAATATGGAACATATACTAATGGCTTGCTAACAACTTCAACTAGGAAGGCCATAGGATGGTTAAAATATGCTGTTTTTACTTATAAAGAAGATCTTTTAATAAATTAATATGATTCATTTCTATTTACCATGGATTTCACTTAAAACAATTCCTAACACTGAATGTGTGACAGGGTCTTTCAATATGGAACTTTGAGGAACTTGAACTTTTTAAGACCCCAAATGAGGTACGTTCCTCATAATGAGGTACACTTGAGAGGTATGATAACATGTGTTAGAGTTTCTACACTAAATCCTTCACTTCACTGATATTAATGTAAAGAAAAGAAACAATTCTAAAAATTTCCAGAAACAAGATAGAGAAAGTATCTGGAGCGGAGAGGAAACCAATATGAATATCTCCTCCCAGCGGAAGTGGGAAAGAGGGAGAGCAGGTTGAAGAAAGACAAAAACAGACAACATAGATGCATCATTATGTTGAGTACGCAACTTTTGTAGCTGACGTGGTCTTTTTCATCCATTCTTCAACCACGGGGACAAAGTCTCCAACTTCTATCAACCCAGGGTGGTCTCAAGGAAGAAAATTCCAGAGTCTGGCAGAACCAAATGTTGCCCTGTTCCTAGAAAGGATATCCAACTTATAATGAGGTATGAGCACTGGACAAAGTAGCAGCAACACAAATGTCACCTACAGAAGTTCTGGATAAGAAAGAGGAGAGACTGACCTTGTGGAATGAGCTTGTGATTGTCTTGGTAAAAGTCAAACGCTTGTGCTCATAAACATAAGAAACACATTCAGTGAGTCACCGTACTAATGTAATTTTAGTCACAGATTGTCCCAACTTAGTTTTAAAAATGAAATGAACAACTGGTCCAGTTTCCTAAAGTTTTTATTCTATGGAGATAAAATCTCAGCTGTGTACATCCAACAAATTAAGCATATACCCCCCCCCCCGTTATTACAGATATTTGGAAAGAACACCGTTACATTAATGGAAGGCTAAAGGAGAATTCCAAAGCTACTTTTGGAAGAAATGAAAGGTTAGTGTGAAAAAAAACCCTGTCTTTATGAAAAATGACATAAGGTGGCTGACAAGATAAAGCGTGAAGTTATAAAACTCTTCTAGCAGATGTAATGGCAACTAGAAAAATAGTCTTCCAGGACAAAAGTTTTAACTCAGCTTTGGCTGCTGATTTAAAGGGAAACTGTGTTAGGGCCTGGAGAAGCATTGTCAAGTCCCAGGGAGGGGTGGAGTCCTTGATAGGTAGCCTGAGTTAAAACACACCTTTGAGAAAGGCCTTGTATAGCCTAAAGGAGGCCAAGGACAAATGATCTTTGTCTACATTAAAACTGGAGATTGCAACCAGCTGTACTTTGATTGCAGAGCTACATTATAAAAACATGGAGGTCAAAAATTCCAAAGCTGCTAGAACGGGTGCTGAAAAAAGGTCTAGATTTTTCTTGTTAGCCCAGATAGAGAATCATTTCCATTTGCTCTTGCATATCACACGTCCATGGTGCTGCAGCGGATAGCATTGTCGCCTCACATCAAGAGGTCCTCCAGTTCGATTTTTGGCTGGGGTACCTTCTGTTTGGAGTCTGCATGTCCTCCCTGTGATCGCATGGGTTTCCTCTGGCTGCCCCGGTTTTCTCCCACATTCCAAAGACATGCAGCAGGTGGATTAGACACACTAAATTGGCCGTAGGTGTGAGTGTGTGTGGTGCACTCGCGAGAGTGAGTGGTATGGATGAACTACCACAGCAGGGCTAGCAACCTGGCGGTGCAAACCTTGGCTCGAGATGACTGTCACTGTTGAAGTGACACACCAACCCCATGTGCAAAATGGGATAAAGAGGTTGAGGATGGATGGATCTTCCTAGTGGAGTCTTTTTGAGAAGAAGTAAGAATGTGTAAAACCTGGGAAGAAAGCCCTGACTGTTTAGCAGTCATTGGAAGAGGAGAAACATTGATATGAAGGGGGGCCACGTGCCTTGGACTGTCTGCCCCAGGTACTGCCCTCCCCAACTAGTAAGCATCTATGGTCGCCGTGGCCTTGAGCAATGGAAGAACAAAGGGAAGGTCCTGTGAAACATCTGGTGCGTCAGTCCCACCAGGATACATGCTGTTGGCAGATCTTTATGATATGAATGGGAGATGTTATGGGATGTCAATTCATAGACCACTGAACTGCTAGAGTCCACTGTAGTACTCTCATGTATTATCCTGCCAAGGATAGAAGGGTTATAGAGGCTGCCATTAACCCCAGAAGCTGAAGGACCACCCTGGCTGGTGGTAACTGAAGAGACAGTAGATTTGTTGCTTGGCACTGTAAGTTGGACAACCTGGACTGAGGAACCCAAGTTACTTGAGAAACTTTATCCAGATTCGCCCCTATGAACTCCAGGGTTTGGGTAGGAAGGAGGTGAAATTTGTTGTAGTTAACAGTGATGCCCAGATGTAGATATAAATGGAACAATTACTCCCTGGCATGTAGATGCCTGGCGGGAACCATAACAAACCAAATGTCGAGGTATGGAAACACTTGGAATTACAGCAATCTCAGGTGAGCTACAACCACTGCCATACATTTGGTGAACACCCTTGGGGGTGTGGGGATGAAACTTTAGGGCAGGACTCTGAAGTGAAAGTGACCGTCTCCCTGGCAGAAGTAAAGGTATCTCCTGAATCATCTGTCTGTTTCTATCTAATAGTATGCATCTTGCAGATCTATCAAGGACATCTGATTTTCCTTCCACAAAAGAGGGAGAATGGACTGAATCATGGCCATTTTGAACTTGCAGTGTTTGACAAATTGGTTCAAGTGGCTTAGGTCCAATACTGGCCTGAGGTCACCTGTCATCTTTGGCACTAAAAAGCATCATGAATAAGTTCTGAATACTCATTGGTCTAGTTGGACCTCCTGAATGGCTCATTTTCTTAGCAGCTTTTCTATATCTGAGGCTGCTGCCTTCTTCTGATGAGGCGGTACACTGGGAATTTTTTGTGGGGGTATGTAATAACCTCTGGTAATTATTCTCTGCACCCTGACATATTTGTGATGGACGTCCAGGTTTCCAAATGCAGAGGTAAGTGACCATCTAATCGCCTCGAAAGTGCAGCAGTCAAGCAACCATTCAGGGGCACTGGAAAAGATTCTTGGTAAAGGGCCTCTAAAGCCTTAGCTTTGTGGGCTACCTCTGCCATGTAGGTGACGTCTACCTTTACATTCACCTTCTCTGTCACAAGGGGATCTATTTCCATAAGAGTCCTGAGAGAACCCTTACAATTTCCAGAACCATGTCTTTTCACCCTCTTTCTGGTTACTTAAGAAGGTCCTCTGAGGAGTAGAAAACATATCATTATGGCAGATAGGGTTTACTCATCCTGTTCACTCCTGGAGAGCGTCCCTTTAACTTTGGGTCCAAATGAGGTAGATCATCAAAAGGTGCAATGATGAAAGACGTCTTGTAGGGCTCAAAAAATGTTGCAAAGGTGCATCCAGGAGTGCCTCCTAATAGTAATGTCTGAATGTGTCACTCTTGAAATGCCCTCCACAGCATGGGAAATCAGCCACATGGAGGAGTTTAACAAGGACTGAAAGGTATCCAGTTACAATGGAACGGTCTTTTCATCCTCCGTCGACATGGACCCTCAGAGAGATTTGGTAAGTTTCCTAGTCAAATTCCTCTGAAACCTTGTAAAATGTTCCAGGAAATTCAAAGACAGCAGGACAAAGGTCCCTGAAGAAAAAAATTGTTTCCTGAATCTGTACAAGGTCCTAACCTCTCCATTAGGGGGTTGAACAGTGCAACTTTCTCAGCAAGTTCCTTTTTGGTGGCTGCAGCAACTACCATGGCATCAAATAGGGTACCCATGCTCCAATGGGCACAGTCCTTGTTTGCAATTAGGTACTTGTCTGGCTTTCTAAGAAAGAGTTCTTAGATATCAAGATCTTTCCAAGCCAAATGGGAAAGGAGGTCCACCATTTCGGCCACAAAGTTTACCAATCAGGATGTAGCTGAGCCGGGTCCAATAGCATCAAGAAACACCGACTCCTCCTAGGAAGGGGCTTCAGAAGACCAACCATTTGTTTGTCTCAGGAGTTCAAGAATTTCTCCAAATGAGACATCCTCAAAGTGTCACCCGAGGGACCCCCCTCTCCTACATCAAAGTCAGTATCTTCTGTTAAAGACTCCTGCAGGGAATCAATGTGTGTCCTCTTGCACTTGCGCGTCTGTGGAACTTCCTTGTGGGAATGATCCAAGTGGACCCACACACTGTTTTGAGACTAGAATGGGCTGGCTTCCCCAATGGGACAGAATGAGCAGACTCAGGAGCAATGTAGACAGTTCTAGAGGAGGGGGACCCAAGGGGGGGCAAGGATGTCTTATCTCCAGTTATGTGAAGAGCTCTTTCCACTGCCTCAAAATCAGATGAGGAGCCCAAAACCACTCCAGTAGGAGCCAAAGCCACCTGTCTAGACACATCCAAGACCTCTCCATGACCTAGCCTCAACACAGAAGTCAGAGGTAAGTTATCTAGCTCCAAAGCCCCAAGGGGAGGGGAGAGCTCCAAAGGCCTAGGAGTCAAACACCTACTTCTGGATCTAGTGACAAAACTATGGCTCCAAGATCCCTCCAGTTCTGACAACGTTGGCGCCAGATGGATCAGAGAAGGTATCAGAGTTAACGAAGGCCAAGCCTTCAGATCTGACCCAGATGATTCCAGGATTCTCAGATCCAGTACCTCCAAAGACGAGCGACAGATCTCAGTAGGAGTTACCAAGGGCATTTGTGCTGGTCCGAGACTGGGGGATTCCCACCTAAATTGTGTCCTAAGAAATTTTCTCATCATCCTGTAAGCATCTGCTTCAGACAGACTCCTGACAGGCCTGAATGATGAGGAGGTAGACAGAGATCTAGAAACCCTAAGTGAAGTCTCCAGCAAAAATTGAAAGTGTAGTCTGGGTGAGATTGGCTCTGGAGAGAGCAGATGATATCTACGAGTAGGTGAGTTAGCAGTCAAAGTTTTCAGATTTGAAGGTGTGGATGGATCTGAGGTTCTAGAAATTTTGGCTGGAGGAGCCAAAGCTGGAGTTGAGTGAGGACAGCAGTCAGGGGAATGTTTCATCAACTCCCCTGGCTTTTCTTTGGACTTCTCTCTCTCTTCTCACCTTGAGGTTTCTCCACCAGGTTCTTACTGGCGGGGGAAGCTTCAGATACTGAAGTAGAGAAGGAAGGCAACAGACTCTTCACTAATTTGTTTCTGCATTCAACCAAGGCTCGGTGGTTGAAGCTGGAACAAATTTCACACTCCACCTCAAGATATGTGCCGCCAAGACAATACACAGGTGTATATCCTAAGTCCGTACGCACAAATGTCCGAACGCCGAAACTTCGAACTGGGAAGTTCGATGTCTAAAATAGCGAAGCCGCGGAATATGGAATTCTTTCCCAGGGAAAGAATTTGGTGGGCCGTTTCCATGGCTTTGCTATTTCCTCCACTGTGGTGCGATCTCGGAGTTGGTATATTTAAGTAGGGGGTGGGGGGGAGTCACAGCCCCCCACATTAGAAACAGTATGTAGTGTTCGTGTATTTCCGCGTTTTGTACTGGAACAGCGATTATTTTCCCCTGGGGAAAAAATCGCTGTTCGGAGTTTTCAGTTTTTGAACTTTTGAGTTCTATATTTACATAGTCGAAGTTCTGACACTTCGACTATATAATATAGACCCCAATACACACACTCGAATTTGGCATCTGAGTTACTTATCTTGTGTCCATAAAATGAACATTTTTTTAAAGCCAGTAGCTTTGTCAAATATCCTAAAAGACAAAAAGGGGACAATCCTAAACAAAAAATAAAACAAAGAATGACACTGTAGAAAAAAATAGTTTAGGCAAGATTACCAGCAATGGTAAATAAGATACTTCCAACAATTGTGAAAAGCGCTACCAACAATGATAAAAAGGACTAGTAGAAAAGAAGAAAGGGGAAAAAGCGTGAGACCTTGAGAAGCAAAAAAAAACAACCCTATGGTATACAAAGTTAAAGATATAAAGCATTCTATTTATTTATTTATTAAACAGGGGAGGGGAGGGGAAGCAGAAAAAGAGTCAAAAACCTAGACAGAGTGAAACAAAGTCAAAACTGAAAATTACATATCTCCTAAAAAGCTTGAGCCATGTCAACCATTTCTGATCGCTATAGCTGTAAATGAGTTCTGAAGTAATCTGGGACTTGAGTGAGGATTATGGGTAAGGGGAGGAGTTTGAGCTAGGGATCCATAGCCTAAGAAGAGGCCGAAGTCTGATCCGAAACCTAACAATTGAGAAACAGATGAAAAAGACATCAGATATATGGATATTAATCCCTACGTTATTTGCAATAAAGTATCTTTACAGCAAGGTTGGATCTCCTACTCCGTGATGTATTGTCTATCACAGAAACTCAGCTAAGAACTGGTACCTCTGATTGTGAAATACTGTCCCAGGATTCAACACGTTCAGATAAGACAGGCATAACAGAGGAACACGTGGTGTGGAAATCATTAACAGATGTGCTATACAGTGCTCTCTCCTGCCAGCTGAGCTACCATACTTGTCATACAGGACGTCTGCCCTCCTCTCATTACATACAAACACATCAATACACTTAGCTTTGCATGTCTTTATGTTATACCAGACTCTCTTTAATGCTATACATCCAACATTATAAATTAATCAGTACTCATAGCAGATTTCAACACTGTTTGAACTCTCCTCAGATCCACTTCATACCCCCACCACAAAGTTTTAGGGACTCAGAAAACTAATTAAGCCACTCACCAGAACAGGCAAAACCTCTGATAGTGAAAGGACACTAGGCTAGATCTCTGCGTCTCCACCCACCAACACTAAATCAGATGGACACCATCAGTGTTCACCTGCTCTTCTACTGGCTGGCATCAAAGAAATATCCAAAAAGCACTGGTTACTTTAAAAACCTCAAGAAACTTAAGTACAAGTACATTCAGACTAGTGCTCACGCAGACCAGAACTGGACTCTCCTGCTCACCATTCCACTATACTCTGCATTTGAATATGTCAACTATTTAACACCAACTCTTGACATTATAGATCATACAGGAAAATGCCTGTTTCAAACTTCGGTCCTCACACTATCTTGTAACACAGATTACAGTACAAAAGCCCAGAGGAAACTTTTATGGCAGCTAAGTCTATATGGGAAGAGACTAAACAGAAGATAATACAAATATTAAGAATCTGGAAGCTCCATATTATGGATATTTATATGGATAGTAAGACACAAGCAGTAAAAATGTTTTTAGTCCCTTTAGTCTTATACACAGGTAAGACATGTTTTAGCAATCAGAGGAGAAGCTGTTAATGACAATCAGTAAACAGTTGAAGGGATTCATTTGAGAGGGGAAATGGCAACAGCTTAGTGGGATAAGTTGATTCTACTAACAGAACAAGGTGATTCATGATTTGAAATGGCACTTTAACGCTATGGAGTTTAAGGCTCACATACATTACTCAACTGCTAAATACATTATAGACAACACCCCATAAGTGTAAACTCAGTGGTACATGATCTGGGTACTCAGGTTGATAGCAATCTAAACTTTGACCACCATGTATACACAGCAGTAAGGAAATCCTTGTATGTGGCATATCTTACAAGTAAAGGCAATGCATCTAGATCTAAGGATGTTATAATTCCATTATACTCTGCCCTTATCAGACCATTAACCAAGTACAATTTTCTCTTTTGCATGTACTTCACCAGATACCTGCAACAACTGGAGAGACCATAGAGGTTTCTCACCAATTACAGGGTACACAATACAAGTCCTACTCAGAAAGACTGAAAGCCCTGTCACTGTATTCTGTCTCCTACAGGTTGCTGAGGGGAGACCTGTGCCTGGCTTACAGGGCAGTCTTTGACTTGGCCCTGATGGAAATGCTACACATTCATACATCAAACTGCAGAAGGGTCACTCTCTCCAGGGATCTTAACCTAGTCTCTGACACAAACAGGTCATGCTGAAGAGAAAGATGCTTCTCCCAAAGACTACCACTTCACTGGAACAAGCTTCCAATTCATGCGAAACAGAGCCCCTCAATGACACTCTTCAAAAGCAACCTAGATCAATGGGTGGGTGACCGTAAATTCACTCCTGGAGTGGTGCCCATGTCCCTCCTGGGCAGAGGAAGTCTGTATTAACTACCGGCCCTTACCTTGGCGGACTTCACTCACCTAACCACTGACAACTGGGGCAACTCGGGATAAATATGGCTTGGCTTGTAAGGGCTCTAGGGCCATTAGCCTAGTAACCTCCTATGAACAAGCAGGTTGTAAATCAATGTGAAAAAAATGATGCTGAATTAGGTGTGTGTGTGTGTGTGGGGGGTACAAGAGATAAAGAGAGACAAGGATTGTGAATGCATGTCCATGATGAGAGCAGTAAAACCGCACAGAATATCATGAAGTAGCAGAAATTAAACTAAGCACTAAACCAGTGTGGGAAGAGAGAAACAAGAGTTTACCATTAGGGATATCTGCAAATAGGAGTATAGAAAACAGGCAACAAAGGGTAGAATTTACTAGAAGAAATCTGTAAAGGAACCAGGGTCTTAGGAGCAAAGAATCTGCAAGGGAAAGGTTCTAAACTAGCAGAGGGCTAAGCAGGAGTTTGGGCTGCAGGTTAAACACTGATTTCCCTATCTAGGACTGATAGAGTAAAGGCAAACAGAAAGGCATAGGGGAGTACTAAGTGAAAAAACACATTAAGTAGAGTTTTAGTTGAGTCAAGAAAGTATAGCTGTGCAGGTTAACTTACCATAACAGTAGATATTTTAATTATCACTGCTGCAGTAGTCTTAGCTTCAAGGCACCTTCCACTGGCCCAACCCATTAGTCAACTCTAGTTGATCTCACTAAAAGTTAAGGTTTAGAGCTAAGGCCTTCAAAGATTTCTTGTCAACAAAGAGGATATTGCTAGGAAAAGAAAAAAAAGAAATGTCCACACCCTGGTAAAAAACACACACACAAAAACAAGGGGGAAGGAGGGAAGGAGTGGATACTGCAGCAGTTATCATTCAAACATTTACTGTTATGTCAAGTTCACTTAAAAAAATGTAATATGTTCAATATTTAGATCACTGCCGCAGCAGCCTTAGCTTTATGGATATACTACCATATCTTAAAATGACTGATAGTTTGAAGTGGAAGGGTCCAAGAGCCCTTAGAGAATAGTCCAAGCAAAGCCTGCCCTAGATCTGAAGAAGGAATCTAGTTTATAGTGTTTTGTAAAAATATGCACAGAAGCTCAAGTTGCTGCTTCTAGAATACCCCAAAACATAGGTGAAGCCAAGGCCATGGTAGAGTAAGCCTTGACCCTGTTTGGAATAGTTTTATTGTGCTGGGAGTAGTAAAAGGCAATAGCCTGAGACAACCATTTGCAAACTGTTTGCTTTGACACAGGTTGCCCCTTCATCTTAACAAAACAAAAAAAATGAACTGATCAGAAGCTCTTAAAGATTTTGTTCTGTCTAGATACTACCAGAGTTGTCTGTGGACATACAATGTATGACGTATCTCTTCTCCCTCAATTTTTTGGTTTTGAAAAGAAAATGGGGAGATGGATAGACTGGCAAGTTAAATTTGGATACCACTTTAGACACAAAAGAAGGATTAGTTCTCAAGGAAACCATATCTCTATGGACCCACCATAAGAGCTTGTAACTCATACTCTTCTTGCAGAAGTCAGAGCAATGAATAAAACTGTTTTCCATGTTAAGAACTTCAGGTCAATAAGATGAGCAGGTTCAAATGGAATAAGAGTTAGCATCTCTAACACAAAATTAAGATACCAAGGAAGAGAGACCAGTTTTCTTTGAGGTCTCTTATGCAATACTCCTTTCAAAAACATTTTTTTTTACATGGGAATGCCTTGAAGGGGAGGGGGGGGGGGGCACAGGAAGACATGCTATAATAGTTGAAAAATGAATCTTCACAAAGGAGTAAGACAGGCCATACGACAGTAACACACAAATAATGTAACACCAGAGAAACACTAACCCTGAATGGGTGCTGGTGCTCTTGCTTGCACCAGCTAGAAAACCATTTCCATTTATTAATATTTTCTAGTAGCAGGCTTCCTTGGCTAAATTACTACCTGCTGCACATCATCAGAAAACAGGTGTCTAAAAGGTATTTAAGACCTTATCATTCATGCAGTCAGACACAGTTATTTGGGGTGGGATGTATCAAACACCCCTGATTTTGTGCGAGTAAATCCAGTCTGCAAAATAGTTTGTGGTAATTGCCCCTGACTATTTCAAAAAGAAGGGAGATCCACTGTTGCCTCGGCCAAAAGACATCATGAAAATGATCTTTGGGGAGTCCTTCTGAATCTTCAGAAGCAATCTGGGTATCACGGAAAAGATGGAACAACATACAGAAACATTCCAGTCTAAAGAAAAGAAAAGGTATTGCTTTTCCAAGCCTTATTGCGTGGAGTACTCAAACAGAATATTGGTTCATCCTGGAAATAGTCAGAGAATGAGAACCCTTCACAGGGAGAATCAGGTACCATAATATCCTCAGAATCTAAATCCGAAACCTTAAAAGAAACTGCATCTGCCCCTTCACAATCTCCTACAGATTCCATTTACTGAACCTCTTCAAAAAGAGGAATCTCTTTTTCTTTTAACAGAAACTGCTTTACAAGAATGGTCAAAAGCCTGCACAAGACCCCAATCCAAGCCAAATAAATTATTCCTGTCCAGAGTAACTAACACAAGACAATCATTAATATCCCCCTTTTCCCATTTTTCTTTGTGGGGTCAGGGTGTCTTGCCAACTGTTGTCATTTCTCTCAGTTTAATGCCACTCTCCTAAGTTCTTTGACAGTCATGCTTCACTGTCACAGATCTTCGTTCACACAATCCGTCCATCTCTTTGCTGGATGCTCTTGTTTCCTCTTGCTGTCTCCCTGTCTGTCCTACATTTTCTTCACCAGACTGTCTTCTGTTTTTCTGCATATTTAACTGAACCATGGTAATCTGTTCTCCTTGACCTTCTCTACAAATGGAGTTACTTTGGCTTTTGCTCTGATGTCCTCAATTCTTCATTTAGCCACAGTTTGCATCCTACCACCCATCTTAGGCACTTCATCACCATTATCTCTAGTCTACTCAGCTGCATTACCTTCACTGCCCAGGATTCTGTACCATACAATAGTACTGGTTGCAACACTACTTTGTAAACCTTGCTTTTCAGTTTCCTTGGCATTCTTGTGTCACACACATCCCCAATACTCCAAGACAGTTGGCTGCAGCCCCTCTGATTCTACTTTTCACTTCCTCATTCAGTCTTCCCTTCTCAACCACCCTTCCTAGATACTTGAAATGGTTAACCTGTTCCACTATTTTCCTTTCTATCTCAATTTTCAGCTTATTCTGATTTTTTTCCCATTTACTGCCATTACAGCTGTCTTATTCTTCACTTGGTTTCAAGCCATTTGGGCCAGCTTTGCATTCTATTCACTATCATTTGCTGAAGTTCTTCTTCAGAGTCTGCTGGTCTGCATACAGCAAGATTGTTGATCTCTTTCCTTTAACATGTTTATTAATTTAGTCCATCACCAGTATGAACAGCATTGGACTCGCAGATGAACCCAGATCCACACTCACTCCCACTGGAAACCCCCTCTGTGACTTGAAACACTGTTCATACTCGTGTCATTGGGTCCTTGTACACAGCCTGCACCAATTCTACCAATGTTTCTGGAACCTTGAACCATGAAAATACTGCCCAAATCATCATCCTTGGAACCTTGTCATATACTTTCTCCATGTTTAGGAACACCCAGTTAGCCATCTCTATTTTTTTTCTCAACTGCTTCTCTCCCTGCAAACACTGGGTCAGCTGTGCTACATCCTGTTCTGAATCTGAACAAGTCATCTCCTCACTTACTTTTTTTTCACAATGTTTTATTTGCCAGCAAATCACAAACCAAAACAGAACAGAAAAACAACAGTTTAGAATATTTACAACCTATACTATATATATATATATATATATATATATATATATATATATATACGCACACACACACACACACATACATGGCAACATCAAAAGGCAATTTTCCAAGCAGCTAGTCCACGAATGGAAAGTCAGCAAACCAGTTAATTGAACATCAAATGGAACATGTACTCCAATGGCCACATTCCCAAAATAGCGAATGTTGAACAGTTGCTATTAAAATATTTAGACAGGGAGGGGGGGTGGGGGGTGGAATGATGTTTTCATTTTCAGCATACCAGTTCGGTAATGTGAGCTTTTGACAACAGGCACTTTCTGGAAATGCTAGTAAACCTAGATATATATATATATATATATATATATATATATATATATCTATATATACATACATGCATATATATATATATATATATATATATATATATATATATATATATATATATATATATATATATATATATATATATATATATATGTATATATATATATATATATATATATATATATACACACACACACACACACACGTACATACATATACACACACATCCGTGTTGTGGTGGTGCTGCGGTAGCGTTGTCGCCTCATAGTAAGACGCTGTCTGCTTCGATTCTCAGCTACAGTGTCTTCTGCGTGGAGACATGTGTGAATGGGCATACCTTCATTGAAGGTTGTGTGTCAGGGCTGGCAACTCGGCACGTAAAAATCAACTGCCAATCATTAGCGGACCGGAGTTCCAGGCTTGCTGTTCTGAACTGTTTGTAAGTTTCTTGGAGGCCATTTTTTGCTTGGGCTAAAGGGAAGTCTCTCTGTTCATCAGTGGAAGTGATAAACATTGAGCAGCCTGCCTGCCCCTGTGGGAGTGGTTACTGCCTTGAAACTGTATTTTATTGGCCATTTTGGGTCAATTCCAAACTCCTTGATCTCCCTCTTTTAAAACCCTCTTTTGCGCGTTTTTGTGCATAGCGCAACAACGGGCAGCGTCGCCTAATTGGGTTTAAACTATTCCTGGCTCCACGAAGTCTGCTCTTCACTTTTTCCCTTAGAACTGCTCTATCTCTCAAATTAAACACCATATTCTCATTCTAAGGCCCTTCACCGATCCAAATAAGTAATCTTACAAGTTAGCACTACTAAACCATAAGCACTACTTACTCTTATACTCTCTACGATTACCTTGACCCCTATTGATCCGTCTTAATTCAGTTTCCCTATATTACTCTAGCATGTCCAAAGGTCAGTCAATGGTTTCCTCTCCAGTCCAGCTGGTGAATCTGAGAATTTTGAGGCAATGTTACAACTGTCTCATGTACACGGACAACCCTCTCCTCCTCCAAACAGGTTCAAATATACGCGAGAGATGCAACCATATAGCCAAACTGGAGGCTGAGCTCTCTCATCTCAAAACTGGTGAAACCAGTCAGGAGGAGAAGGTAACCTCACACAACACAATTCCAGTATCACATAGTCCCACCACATCAGCGAATCAAACACATAAATACACAAAAACATACTCAGAGGCTCTAAATAAAAATCTACCTAAGCAACAGAGACCTCCAAAGCAGACATCCAAGCAAACGCTACCCCAAAACAAAACACGCACAACACATAGCCCACAAAGTCAGTGTGCCAAGCAGCAACAGCCCTTAAGGCTGAATAACACACCTGATACTCCTGTAATAGGTGACTCTATTGTCAGACACACTGACGTCCCGCTCACCAGGCTGAACAAAGAGGAGGTCACAGTGAGCTGCCTGTCGGGCGCTAGGATCCGCCACATAACGCAAGCAGTCAGGTCACTCCAAAGCAAATACAAATATGACTCAGTCATCGTACATGCTGGTGTGAATGACCTGAGATGTACCTCCCTGGACTACATGAAAAGAGACATAGAGGAGCTCTCTGATCATGTAGCCCAGGCCGGTATGACCCTGACCTTGAGCAGCATTTTACCCTCACCTAGAATGATGCCACAGTACAAAGACAAAATGATCGATTTTAACAATTGGCTAAAATTTTGGTGTCATTCAAAGGGGATCCAGTGTCTGTCTGTCAGCCTGGGATGACATGCTCGACAAGCCACGTTGCTTCGCTAGGGACAGCTTGCACCTGTCACCACTGGGCTTTCGGATATTGGCAAAGGCTCTTGCCACCCCCATAGTGCCTTTTTTAGGCAAGGCTCAAAAGTCAAACCCACCTCCATAGACAGCACAAGGAACAAGAAACTAAGGGTAATGCTGCTAAATGCCAGAAGTCTTAACCTCAAGATGCACGCACTTGAAGCTCTCCTCAGTATGGAGAACATCGATATCTGTGCAGTGACAGAAACCTGGTTCAAGGCTCCAGAGTGCACACCAGCACTACCAGGTTATACCTCATATCATGCTTTTTGGCCCCAAAACCCAGACCGAACCACAAAAGGAGGGGGAGTTTCCATATTTATCAAGGATATCCACACCTCCAGGATAGTGGCATTGCACGAAGTATCAGAGATCATCCATGTGCAACTAACAGTGGGCAAGACTGCTTTTCAGTTTATAGCATCCTACAGACCACCCTCTCAAAGTCAGGAATCCCACTCGGCTTTCCTGAAAACATTGGAGAACATGAAGATCTCTCCGAACACCATTATATTGGGCGACTTCAACTACCCAAACATAGACTGGGAGCACTACTCAAGCCCCAGCACCTTAGCCCAAAGGTTCCTGGAAATTATAAATTCAAATGCTATGGAACAACTAGTCACCACTCCCACAAGAGGGGATAACATACTAGACCTGATCATTACCAACATGGGTACTCTATGCTCCATACCAGAAGTATATCCCTCATTGATAAGATCAGACCATAAATTAATTTCACTGGATATCCACATCCCGACCCCACCCCCAATCCAGAAAACCACAGTGAAAAACTTCTCAAAAGCGAACTTCTCACTTCTCAAAACAGAAGTGGAATCCTTCAAGGCCCCAGGGCCAGTGGAAACTATGGCCCAAACTGCAGAATCCTATATAAACGCATTCTACGGACATCTCCAGGAATGCATGGATCATGCTATCCCAAACAAAACCAAGACCCAATCATCCAAAGGCAGGCGTCCAGTCTGGTAGACCCCAGCCATAAATAAACTGTATAACAGGAGGAGGAAGCTACTACATGATAGAGCAAAATCCCTAATAAGGAAGGCAGCTCTGATCAGTACTAGCAAAAAATTACGATCCCTCATAAAATCCTCCAAGGCCAGCTTCGAGAGAAAAATTGCACAGGACACTAAAGACGATCATAAGGCTTTTTTCAGTTATGTTAGGAACCTGGGATGCAACTCCCAGACTTGTTCTGAGTTGATTCTAAACGACAAAAAATACACTGAACCCACAGACATCACCAATATCCTGGCAGACAGGTTCAGTGCAAACCCCCCCCAAAAGAGCAAGTATCTATCCCGGCAGAGGGCTGCCTCCCAAACATCTCTGATGGTCAGGTGAAGGCTGCCCTCTCCAAAGCAAAAAACACTGCTTCCATGGGACCAGATGGCGTCCCGGGTGGGGTCCTACATGAACTCCAAGAAGAACTAACCGCTCAAATAAAACAGCTGTACAATCTCAGCCTCACTACAGGATATGTGCCCACAGAATGGCGTACAGCAACAGTGGTCCCACTCCACAAAGGTGGAGCCTCTACGGACCCTGGAAACTATCGCCCCATAAGCCTGACTAGCCTAGTCTGCAAGGCTATGGAGAGGATCATCATGGAGCTCATAAACAAAGACATTGGGGACCTACAGACACTAGATCCTACCCAATTCGACTTCGTCAAGGGCAGATCCTGCCTTTTGAATTTGGTCGACTTCTTTGAAACAGTCACCAAAGCCATAGATGAAGGGAAGGTAGTCCACACAGCCTATCTGGACCTAGCAAAGGCACTTGACACAATACCCCACTCGGGCATCATAGATAAGCTATCCAGCTTAAATATAAACACCTATGTCACAAGATGGGTCGCAAGCTGGCTCAAAGACAGAACCCACAGAGTGAGAGCTGCTGGAGCCATGTCAGACTCGAAACCGGTCACAAGTGGCGTCCCACAAGGTTCTGTCCTGGGACCGCTCTTGTTCGGTATATACTTTTCCGAGGTACAGGCCAACGTGGGAGGACTATGGCTCACCAAGTTCGCAGATGACTGCAAAGTGGGTGCCATAATCGACTCTCCAGCTGACACAAATATCCTTCAAAAAGGTCTCACAGAGACGGATAACTGGTGCCAGAGCCATGGTCTAAAGCTAAATGCCAAAAAGTGTATAGTCATACCCTTTGGCAAAACAATGTGCCCACAAATTACCACATAGGCGGTAACCCATTAAGTACAGAGAAAGTAATTAGGGATCTGGGGACCCAAGTTGATAGCAATCTCTCCTTTGACAACCACATTGCCAAAATGGTTAGAAAGACCTTCTACATAGCCCACCTCATCATGAAAGGATTCACATCTAGATCAAGAGAGGTAATCGTGCCCCTTTATTTATCCCTCATCAGGCCTATCATAGAATATAATGCCCCTTATGGGATGTACCTTACCCGACACCTGCAGCAATTAGAAAGACCCCAAAAGGACCTCACCAAGAGGATCAAGGGACTCAAGCAGATGCCATAAGCTGCTCGGTTAAAAAAACTCCAGCTCTACTCAGTTGCATACCGCCTACTTCGAGGCAATCTATGTCTGACATATAAAGCTATGTCCAATCCAGAATTAATGGACATGCTCCACCTCAGTAAATCTAAATCCCTTAGAGCCACACGCTCGAGGGACTTGAACCTCAGCACAGAAATAAATAGAACTTGCTGGAGAGACAGATTCATAACCCAGAGGCTCCCTTCGCTCTGGAATAGAATTCCAATTCATGTCAGGCAGAGCACCTCACTGAATCTCTTCAAGAAGAATCTTGATGAGTGGATGGGGGATCGTAGGTTTGTCCCGGGGATTACTTCCGTGTCACTATTAGACAGAGGCACAGTAAACTAAACCTTAAAAAGGGCACAGTATACTCAAATCAAGGGGTGGTGTAAGCCAAACAAAATCGGGCTAGGCTTGTAATTGCCCCAGGGCAGATAGCCTAGTATGAACCTATGAGGCGACCCCTAACCGGGAAAAGCCATAAGACACGATGACAACACACACACACACACACACACACACACACACACACACACGTGTGTGTATATATTTAAGACTTGAAAAAGGGCTCATACCCGAAAGCACTTGTTTGTTTTATTTGTGTAATAGCAATTTATTTTACTTTATTAAAGTATATGGTTTATGTAGTAGTCTTTGTAATTTTTTCTACACACACACACACACACACACACATATATATATATATATATATATACATACACACACACACACACATATATATATATATATATATATATATATATATATATATATATATATATATATATATATATATATATATATATATATATATATATATACATATATAAACATATATATATATATATATATATATATACATATATAAACATATATATATATATATATATATATACACATACACAGTAAATCACACCAAGTATAAATCAATGAACACAGTTGACTAACAGCTGTATTTTTATATACATTCTTGCAATGTTTTCTTCTTTCTATTAGATCTCCTTGCAATAATTAACATTTCTTTTTGACATAACAGTATCTAAATTTATAAAGGCCATAGAATTTGGTACATGTTCACTTTTCCAGTTTTTAGTTACAATCTTTCTTGTGATTAAAAAATCTACAGAGCAGAGTATCGCTTTGCTAATATAAGAAGGAAATGGAGTAATCATTATCAACAAGGATTCAGAAATGTCACAGCTATCAGACCATACTGTTTTCAAAAAATGTTAAAGTCATCCCAATACTTTTTTTTTTTTATTTTCATCACAAATAAAAAGTATGGCAACACTCTGCCTTCAGATTTTTTTTGCATATCCAAATATATCAGTTTTACTCACCAAAATTAATGGGTGTATATCATAACCGTGAAACCTCACAACATCGAACGGTATTTCATCAAACACGAAACTGTGAACGCTGACAATATCGAAGGCGCGGAACATCGAATTCCACAGCTTCACTATTTCCTCCACTATGGTGCGATCTCGGAGTTGGTATATTTAAGTAGGGGGGGTGTGGGGGGCACAGCCCCCACATTAGATATAGTTTTTGATGTGCTTGTGTTGTGTGGGTTTCTCGGAACAGTAATTTTTTTCCCTTGGAAAGAATTCGCTGTTCTGAGCTTTCGATGATATCACATTTCGAACTTCGAAGTTTGAGCTTATGGTGTTCGATATTTTGGAAGTCTGATAATGTGATATAAACAAAAATTTATTTATGGGGTGGGGTAAAAAACACTCTATTTAAAAATTTCCAAGTAAAGATTCTACAGGAATTACAGAATAAGTAACTCTTACTAAACTCAAAATTAAATTTCTACATTTATCATTGTTGACAGCATTAAGATATTTAACATTATAATTCCAATACTTACTGTTAAATTCAGTATGTAAATTTAATGTGAACCAATTCAGTTTTGAAATCAGAAGTTAATTTACCTTCCCCTTAGATGATTATGGGTAATTATTTTTATATCACCCATTTTACTTCTTTTTTTATTTCTAAATATGTTAACAATGTATTTACTGTTGGCTGATTATTTGATAAATTATAACTCTTTGCTATTTTATCAACTGATAAGATATTTTATATTTCTAAAATTTAGACCCCCCCCCGCCAAAAAAAAAGACTACAAGGTTTCAATTCCAACATTAACTGAGGTATCTTACTTTCAGAAAGTCTTTGAGAATACATTATTGGAAAGATGATAAAAAAAAGTATTATTTAAAGATATATTTTCATTTAAAACCTTTCAAAAATACTTCATAATTAGATTAAACAATTTGAGCTTATTAAATTATTTGAGGAATACAAAATAAATACTTTCTACCCATAATACTTTATAATTTACAGTATCTAAATATGAATTGCGAAACAGATTACAATTCTAACATATATTGTTCAGTGTCTGAATTATCAATCTAATGTAAAAAACGTCAGGAAAATTAAAGACTGGCAGTAATTAAACATATTTGGAAATCCAATTACCCCCATCATTCCACGATCTAGTATGATTTATGAATGCAGTTTTTTTAGTTTTAAAGCATGCCATAAAACTTTTAATAACATTAATTTTAGCAATCAGTTTCTAAACAGGCGTTAAAAATACTGCTTGAATAGCATATTGAACTTTTGGTAATAAAATCATTTTAATTAACAATCTTTCCTCAAATGAGGAAAAAAATAATTATTCTACTTATTAATTAAAACCTTTAATTCCTCTGTTCATAATTAAATCTAGACTATTAAAAATAAATTTCTAAATATTAAATATACTTTCTAATAATGAACTGTAATTACTAATTGTAGCAATTACATTTTAATTAAAATATCAATTTTTATTAAATTTCATTTAGACATTTCAAACATTTTAATGGATTATATATTTCTTGACTAGATTTCTGTCACCTATTGTTAGTAAAATACAATCAGAGAAAAGGTGAATTTTAGATTCAGAAGAGATATCCATCTTAAATCCTTAACTATTAGTATAGCTTCCAATAAATTCAACAAACAGTTCGATAACAAGATTAAACAAAGGAGAACCCTGTTTTGCACCCATTCTCATTTCAAAACCAGATGACGCAAACTTAATTTAAGCACTGAAATTAAAATATATTTTTGCACTATAATAAATTGAACAGGAACTCCATATGTTTTCAGAGACTGAAATAAGTAATCCTAATTAACAGAATCAAAAGCCTTTTTCCAAATCATGACTTAAAATTGTTCATTTAGTCTTATTTGTACTTACAAAATCAATAATTAATCTTTTAATATTATTGTGTTTCTATTTGAAATACAACCTACTTGATCTTTGTTTCACAGTTATCTGCTATATTTTTAATCTATTTGTTATGACAAACAAACATTTTATAATCAATGTTTAAAAGTGAGAGAGGTCTGTATGAAGAACACTTTACAGGATCTCTACCCTGTTTCAAAATAGGAGAAATTAGTATTTCCAAGATAGCAGAATTACTCCCCCTTTTGTACTGACAAAAACACACTCTTGAATACAAGTAATAATTTATATGTTAGTCATTTACAAATCTGTTGTATTAAACTTTCTTGACCTGTGGTTTAATTATCTTTAAGATATTTAATCTTTAACTTTACAAATACATACATCTTTAATCAAAACAGCGTGTTTCTGATACTTTTAATTTTTTTCAATTTGTTTCTCTGCTGGATTAACAATACCCATATTTATTTTATAACATTTATTAAAACTGAATAATATATCATCCAAATCTGTTGAAACCTCTCCTGTTTCATTTAACATATAATTGATTCAATTTGCTTTATTAATTAGTTTTCATCTAGTAGGTAGTCTATGTAGATATTCAGGAGTAGTAGCATAACAATTCAGTTTTACTTTTTCTAAAGCTAACTCTATTTTATGAGATAATTACAGTTCATATTCCCTTGACAAATCTTTGACAATTTTAATAATATCGACATTACTACTTTGTATACTTATCTTGTCAGCAAGATGTTTTTCTAAGTCCCTCGTCACATTTTCCATTTTTGTTTTCTTTACACTAACTTGTGATTTTTTGATGAATACATACTTTCAAGTAGTCACAAAGAAAGATAATTAATTTGTTCATTAACTTTTTTATTATTATTTAAATCCATAACATTTTCTATTTCTTTACTTGGCCTATTTTAAAATCTGGTTGTTTAGTTAAATAAGCCAGAGTTATTAAAAACAAAGTAAATCTGGTGTTTCAAGTAATATTGAAGTTAATGGCATTATGCTCTGCAAGGGGACCTGGTTTAACTTCAACATCTACCTTAGATTTTAAGCCAGAAGTAATATAAACTCTGTTAATTCTTGTCTGGATTCCAAAAACAAAGGAGTAATGGGTAAAAAAGGCAATCCCCACTAGCATACAACATTATGGGCCAGATTCCAAAAGGGTTGCTCTCAGTGCAAGTCTGCCCTGATTCTGAAAGACCTGCTCCCAGTGTAAGTGACTAACTTCAGTGTAAGACTTAGCTATAAACAGGCTTAGTATAAGGGCCAGATTCCAAAATATCTGTTCTCATCCTGCTCTCAGTATTAAGTGGTCACTTACACTCAGAACAACTATTTTAGAATTGGGGCCTATATCTTTAAGACTTGCACTGTTGGTCCATATTTTAGTGTTTTTGTAGTAGTTACGATCCTTGGCTCTTTTAAATCACTAGTATAATTTCTATTCAACACACTCACCAGCATGAATTAAACTACCTGCCAGCTTAGGTACAAAGATTTATAATTTAGAACTCGTTCATGGGAACCAGTCATACTTTTCAACCTCTTAATGCAAGAAATCTGCACAAAGCCTGACAAAATGGGGGAAAAAGACCCAAAAATAGGGACACATTTTAAATATTGCTCTTATAAACTTGCTAGAGTAACAGGGTTTATTTTAACAAAACAAAGGAAAACACGGAAGGACTGTGGCTGACCAAGTTCGCAGATGACTGCAAACTGGGCGCCATAATCGACTCTCCAGCCGACACAAGCATCCTCCAAAAGGGCCTCATAGAAACAGACAACTGGTGCCAGAGCCATGGCCTCAAGCTAAATGCCAAAAAGTGTATAGTCATCCCCTTTGGCAAAAACAAAGTGCCCACAAATTACCACATAGGTGGTAATCCATTAAGTACAGAAGAAGTAATTAGGGACCTGGGAACCCAAGTTGATAGCAATCTCTCATTTGACAACCACGTGGCCAAAGTGGTTAGAAAAACATTTTATATAGCCCACCTAATCATGAAGGGATTCAAATCTAGATCAGGGGGTCATCGTGCCTCTTTACTCATCCCTCATCAGGCCCATAATTGAGTACAATGCCCTTTGGGATGTACCTTACCAGACACCTGCAGCAACTGGAAAGACCCCAAAAGTACCTCACCAAGAGGATCAAAGGGCTCAAACAGATGCCATATGCTGCCCGGTTAAAGAAACTCCAGCTCTACTCAGTGGCATACCGCCTGTTCAGAGGCGATCTGTGCCTGACGTATAAAGCCATGTCCAACCCGGAATTAATGGACATGCTGCACCTTAGAAAATCCAAATCCCATCGAGCTACGCGCTCGAGAGACTTGAACCTCAGCACTGAAATAAATAGGACATGCTGGAGGGACAGATTCATAACCCAGAGGCTCCCTTCACTCTGGAATAAAATCCCAGTCCAGGTTAGGCAGAGTCCCTCATTGACTCTCTTCAAGAGGAATCTTGATGAGTGGATGGGAGATCGTAGGTTTACTCCAGGTATCACTTCTGTGTCACTGTTAGACAGAGGCACAGTATACTAACCTCGAAAAAGGGCATAGCAAAATAAATTTAAAATGGGTGGCGAAAGCTAAACACATTCTGGCTAGGCTTATAAATGCCCTAGGGCAGACAGCCTAGTATGAACCTATGAACATACATTTTCTGACTGATTTGAAATCTGAAACTGAAATGTATGTCATTATTTAGTAACTTTAATCCTTAGATCATCCCAATGATTTGCCAGAAAAACACAAATTTTATGACGAAAGACCAAAAATATGAGTCGAAAATCTGGACTGTTGAGAGGCAGGTTAAAACTTAAATAAAAAAAGTAATTTAAGAAACTTACTGTAAAGTATGCCCCAACCTTTGAATAAACTTGAGTTTCAAATACTATTCCACAACATAAAGGTTAAACTGAGAACCTTTGCTTATGTTGTACATGCATGACTACCTCAAAATTACCAGGTTGCATAAGTAAAATCCAAGTCATATGAGTACCAGAATAAAAGACAGTTAACAAACCAGAATACACTTCTATTTTATGAAGCCTGACCACTGTGTACATAAGCACAGCCTCCCTTAACCTAGTTTAGCACGTTTTTACTAGTCCCATGACAGATATTAGTTACTACGAATGAAAACATATTTATTTTATTTTATTTTACAGAGGTCGTTTTTTTATATGGCTGGAATCACAAGACTTTAAAACTGTCATGCTAACAAACTATCATGCATGTACATTTCACAACTTCTACAACGTATATGGTACAAATTTATCCATAAACATCTCCCTCACATATACATTTTTATATTTATTTGGAATAATTGCATCATAGTTCACTATAACATGTTTGTGAGAGGTATGACATTCCTGAAATAGTACATTACATTAACTAGAACAGTTGACAAAACAAAGGAAAAGCAAGAGTACGACACAAAAGTTACAGTTAAAACATGTAAAACTGTTTAATAAGCTACGCATAAGTGTGACTGTGCATGCATCTGTGTATCTATGACTAAAGATTTTGTGGCAAACTCATACAAAAGAATGCGATATAACGGAAAGTCAAAATTCCTACATTACATAGCAGAATTAGACATCCACAGTGAAATTTGTGCATGTTTCCAGGGTTTGCATACCAAGATCCTGGGACTGCTCCTCTATTAGCATTTATTTCTCTAAAGTCAAGGCAAATGTTGAGGGCCTCTGGTTGACTAAATCTGCAGATGATTACAAATTTGGAACAGTCACAGAATCCTCCACTGACATAAATGTTCTCCAGGAAAAGCTGACACATACAAATAACTTTTGTTAGAGCCATGAACTAAAACTAAATGCAAAGAAATGCATAATAGTATCTTTCGGAAAGTCATCCACTCCTGGGAACTATTATATTGACAACAGATCTTTTAAGAGCTGACCCAGTAGTTAGGGATTTGGCTTGCACTGCTAAAAGAACTGCTTTCAATTCTAGAGCACTGATATGCAAATTTGCCTGTTTGGGAAGACCACGTGCCCTGGACAGTCTTCCCTAAGTAATGCCCCCCCCCAAATGGGAAGCATCTGTGGTCACTATGGCCTTGGGCTGAGAGGGGGACAAACAAGCTTTGTAAAACCTGATCAGTTTGAATCAATCACATCAGACTCCTTTTGCATATATTGGTGATTCGTATCGAGGCATATAGTCGAAGATGAAGAACTGACTATTGGGAGGCCAATATCCACTGAAGGATTCTCATGTGAAATCTGGCCAAAGGCACTAATGTTATTGCAGCTGCCACTGTTCCCGGAGCCTGAAGGACCAAGCGGGCTTAAACTCTGATACTGAAAATTATCTTTTTCACTTGTGCTCTTACTGTCTGAACTTTGGAGAGGGAAAGTGAGGCTACTGATGATTTTGTGTTGAGAAGAGCCCTTATGAACTCTACAGTTTGACTTGGTTCTAGTAGGGATGTTTTGTAATTTATAGTTATTCCTAGTAGAGTACAAGTTTGGATCACCTTTTCTCTTGCTACAGTAAGCTGATGCCTGGTCGGGACAGATATGAGACAGTTGTCTAAGTAGGGAAACTCCCGAAATCCTTGCAGTCTCAAGTGAGCTGCTACTACTGTCATGCATTTGGTAAACCCTAGGGGCTGTGGTGAGACCAAAGGGCAGAACTCTGAAGTGATAATGACTGGTCACCAGCCAGAAGTGTAAGAAAATTCTGGACATCCTGTTCATTGTTATTTGATAGTATGCATTCTAAGGGTCTATCGAGCACATACAATCGTCCTTCTCCAAAAAAGGGAGAATGGACTGAACAATGACCATCTGGAACTTGGTCTTTTGAATGGCTTTGTTTAAGATGCCGAGATCCAGAATTGATCTCCAGTCCCCTGATTTATTTGACATTAAAAAGAACCTTGCGTAAGTTCTGGATTCTATCTGGTCTGGGGGAACATACTGGATGACTCTTTTGTCTAACAGTTTTTGTATTTGAATTGCTGCTTGCCCCCTTGTACTGGGTGGAACATCAGGGAATTTTCTTGAATTGGAAGGAGCAAGGGAAAATGGTATTATATAACATCTGGAAATGATCCTCTGCACCCAAGTATCTGATGCTATTTCTAGCCAGGCTATCTGGTGCAAGGACAAGCGACCATCTGCCTCCAGTGGTGGACAATTGGGCCTCCTTTCAAGAACGCTGGAAGGGTTTGCCAAAGATGAATCTCTGGACCCTTCATTCTGCAGGACATGTCTATCATGAGAGTGGTCTCTACCATTAGAGTTCCTGCCTCTGCCCCTGGGGGAACCTCCTCCACATTTGTCCTGGAAAGCACCTTGAGCCTTATAGAACCACATTTTACCACCACCTTGACGATTCCTCAAAAAGGATCTTTGAGGGGTGAAAAAACGTACACCCATGGCAAAAAGGGTATTTCCAGCCTTCTCACATCTGGACAAAGTATCTTTTACTCTGGGACCAAAAAGTGATGTGCCGTCAAAAGGAGCATTGATGAACGAAGACTTAAAGGACTCCGTAAAGTCACACAAATGCATACAGGTGTGTCTCCTAATGGAAACACCTGAACCCGCTGCCCTTGAGGATCCTTCTGCAGCATTAGAGATGAGCCTCATGGAACAGTTGGATATGGTCTGCAGGGTAGCCAACTGAGAAGTGACCGATGTCTTCACCTCTTTAGCAATGGTTCCTGAGAGGGTATCTGACCGTTCCTTAATGAGGTTCCTCTGTAGTCTTGTGAAGTGTGCCAAGTAGTTCAGAGACCTTAATGCAAAGGTCGCTGAAACATATACATGCTTCACAAATCTGTCCATCGCCTGCAACTCCTTGTTGGGAGGATGAACAGAGGAGCTTTCTTCCCCCAGTTCTTTTTAGTGGCCACGTTCACAACCATGGCATCCACCGGTACACCTTTGGAGCAAAATTGCCTATCCACTGGGGTAGTCATAATTTTGTCGGGCTTCCTTCCTCAATGCTGTCAGGATCTTTCCATGTCCTCAGAAGGACCAAATCGATGAGCTCATCGGTGGGCAGGACCACCCAGGAGGAAGATGGAGAGGTACTAAAAGCCTCCAGGAATATAGTTTCTTCGAACAAAGGGCTGCTGGGCTTTCAGCCACCTCTCTGTTTCGGGATCTTAAGGATGTCTCCAAATGAGACAACATCAGGAGGAGACCATAGGGACCCTTCTCCCTCATAAAAACATGCATCTTCGGTGACAGATTCAGGGGAATCTATATGCTTATTCTTGCATGTTCTCATCCCAGGGACCTCCTTGGTGGGATACTCTGGGGAGATATCAGAAGCGGATACCCTGATGGGAAGCCTGAGGTTTTGGTAATGGCTGTCCCTTATGAGAGAATAGCTGAAACTCAGGATGCAGAGGTGGAACAGAAGTAGACTTAGGATCCGAGGGGGCAGGCACCACCTGAGTCAGAGGTGCAAACAGAGCTCTCTCCAAAACAATAAAGACAAATTGTCCTGGAGAGGGATAGGAATATGGATCAGACAAGGCAAGCCTCTGATCCCTAGCCTCCCCCTACTCCAAGGACAGCCGCCCAAGGCCGAAGTCAGAACTGAAATGACCATCGCCAAGGCTCTGAGATGCAAAGACGGCTCTGAAAGCCTTGCAGTCGACTGCAGCATCTCATATCCAACAGGGTAGTATCGGCTCAAGGAGCTCTCCTGATCCAACTGGACCGAAGAGCTCACAGCAAGTCATGGATCCAAGAATATAACAATTCTCTGATTTGAAAATGACAGGTCTGGATGACTCAGATCCAAGGGATTTGAAACCTCAATAGGAGTCCAAAGGAGGGAATTGGTAGTGGAGGTTTTGTGGATGTATGGGCTTTCTGACCCGATGGGGCAGGAGCTGAGAAAGTGGTAGGGTGGCTCTGGACCGAGATGATCTTTCTCACTAGCCTCTCTACATCAGTCTGGCTTCTAGAAGAGTGGGAGGATACAGCAGATGGAGATGTAGGTCTCTCCAAAAATGGGGAAGGTACTCTTGAAGGAAATGGATCCAGTGATGGGAATACATTGTTCTAGGCAAAGCAGACAAGGTTGACTTAAGTGTCTGATCTGAGGTCTTTGGATCCGATGAATCTTTGCTTTTCAGAGACTTCAGATCTGCAGAAGCCATTGGATCCAAGGACAGCTTTTTAGATGTTGATTCAGAGGAAAGAGATGGATCCGAAAATTTTGTTTTCTTTTTCACAGGATCCGATAAGACCATAGGATCTGAAGAAGTCCTTGTTACTGATTTCTCTGAGGACCTGGAGAATGTAGAAGAGGTGCTCAGAGAAGCATGAGATATTTTCTTTGGTTTCTCCTTGGATGCTCCAGAGATAGCTTCATCAAAGGAAGAAGGCAAGAGACCCTTCACAATGAGTTTATTTTAGCACTGTACCAACGCTCTAGGGTTGAAAGCATGACAGGTCGCAGAATTTTCCTGGAGGTGGAGAGGGCCTAAGCAAAAAACACACAGTGTGTGAGAGTCAGAAAGAGGTATTTTCTGACCATACTTTCCACATTTATTAAAGCCTGCCAGGCTTTTCTCCTTGCCAGCCATAACACCCAATCAGCAAATACCACAACAGACAAGCAACAGGCAAACAAATCAGTGAGAATACAATTACAATATATACTAGAAAGATTATAGACTAAGATTCCATTTTTTTAAGTACTAGAAAGAAGTTGAATAACTACCTAGGAAGGTAGTAAGACTACACTAATTTATTACAAAGGGCAACAGAGAGAAGAAAAAGGAGAACGAGAGAGAGAAATACTAATAATAGTATCACTAGTACAAAGGAAAGAAAGGAAGAAAACATTCTGAGAAAAATTATGGAAAAGTTCCTTATCTATTTAGCAGCTTGAGAGACAACAGAAAACCATGTCTTTCACCTAGAGGCAGGTAATGGGGGGATGGTGCATTCCGGATAAGGGAGAAGCATGAGAGTTCAAGGTTTTTACAAGCTTTTACAGCAGCCGAGTCGGATCCGAGGGCCCGGATCCGAATCCATCAGTTGAGGACAGAATGAAAACTGACATAATCAGATCAAACAGCACCAGAATTACCATTCTAAAAACTTAACCCTTGCCTGTGATATAAATAGGACCTGCTGGAGAGACAGGTATGCATCACAGAGACTGTCCTTTCTCTGGAACAGGCTACCCAATCCATGTGAAGCAGCGTGCTTCCCTAACCCAATTCAAGTGTAACTTGGACAAATGGATAGAGAACAGTAAATTTATTCCTGGTTTGGAACCTATATTTCTAGTGGACACAGGCTTCCTGTAAATGGTTCATCTCCCAGGCACATGCCTGCACTTATCAAGGGTATTAGAACTTCTCAGTGACTTGGGATGCATGGCTAAGCTTTAAAAACCCTTAATGGTCATTAGCCTAGTACACACCTATAAACCTTTGAACCTCAGAATATTATCACACTGATACTCAGTGGTGAGCTGCAAACTCCAAACAGCAACTATAACGGTAACAGCACATGACCAGTTGATTACCATAATTTAGTAATTCCCATCAGTTAAAAAAAAAGAGAGAAAGGAGATGAGAATGAGTGATGCCTTACATCCACAACCCACTAGAAAACTTCTCTTCAGCTAAACACTTAAACCACAAGTCATGAACAAATGAAGACAACAAAGGTGCCAATTTGAAGATGTCAAGAAATGTACCTATTCCTCACCAAAAAGACAATTACAGTGAACAAAAATACAAAACTTTGAGTTACAAAAAAAAACAACAACATCCTATTCGTGAAAGATTGGTAATCACAGTGCTACAAGCAACAACCGCAGCCAAAAATGCCCGCCAAAACAAGCTTCCTCTTGTTCCAACCTTAGCAGCCAGCCAAATTTCAAAATAAACCAGACAATGAGGGGAAAAAATATAACAAGAATATACATAATGCAATAACCACTTCCCGTCAGACAATGTCACTATCTTCTGATGACAATGAACCCACACTTCATCTAGCTGTTTATCAACCAGTTCCTGAAAAGCAAATATTAGGTGCAACAGACAATGGTGTAAATACATACACGTAATTGAAAATAAAATCATAGTGCATCGCCATGCTTATTTACAACATGAAACATCATACATTTTTTCAAACTCAAACTAAATGTTTCTATAAAACTACAAACTATAATTTATAGAAGAAAACTTTGTTATACAGAACACAGCTCAAACACATATATTTATTTATTTATTTTGAATTTGTTAGATGGGGTAGAGCACGGATTGCACTGGACCCATTTCAGTCTCAAGCCAGTGAAAATACAACAGATACATGACATTACATACTAAAAGTGACAAAAATGCATGGTGAATACCACAGTTAGCTTGAAGATATAAAGGCAATATATAAATGACATTATCTATAGACCGACTGAAAACACAGTATACATGTGGAATAAATACAGAGTGGCATTAGAGCTGGCATGCTGAAAGAATCAGAATCAACAATTGAGTCAGAGCAAGGTATGTAGACAGAAGACGGAAATGAAGAGATTAAGTTATATGACCAGAGAGATAGCAGTTGCACTTTCCAAGCGTCTTGAAATGTGTTTTTATTTGTGAATGGAAACTGGAGTAAGTGGAATGATCTTTAAGAAAAGAAGCGAGAGATTCCCATAGATTGGGATCAATGACTGAGAAACCATGGCCCGTGCAGAGAGGCCTAGTTTTGGGGGAGTTAAATTTGTAGAGATAATAGATGGAAAATGTGAAAGTAACATATTAAGTATGTGAAAGATACAGCATAAACAGCAAGGCAGTTCTTACTAGATAAATATAATAAATAATAATAAACAAAGATTACACGATATGATTAGATTAAATGCTAGAAGTGCTTATTTAAAAGAAATTAATCTGAGTAATGTTTCAAATCCCACCTGTTTGAGGAGTTGTAAGATTAGGTAAATTATTATTATATGTAAATTAAGGACATCTTTTCAGGCTTATACATTTTTCATTTGTCTTTTAAATTCTTATTAACTGCAGCAGTTTTCCATGTTATTCTCTCAGCTTGCCTCTTTAAACTCATTAAGGGAATCACAAAGTTTAAGACCAACTTGATTTTTTTTTTTTAGTCTGGCTGGAACAGAAGATGAACTTTTATATATATATTTTTTTTTAATAAAAGGAAAATATTGGGTTTTTTCCATGACTTTACTGGAAAAAATAATTTTCAAATCTAATAATATTGTTACCAATTCTGGGAAGTAGATTTGACCATGTATTTTTTTAAAACAAACCCTGGGATTCAATAACGCCTACACTACGTGTACACTGTTCTGAGTGAACAGACATAACTCACACCTTCTTCCTCCTAATTTTAGTTTTCCTACTGATATTCTTGCAGCTTTAGATATTGACAGGGATTCATAAAAGTTGCCATAAAGTGTAGACTACATGTACATCTAGTGTAATCTTTCTGAGTGACTAGAAAGCACAAAAAAATGCAATAAACATTTTAATGACTACATATCGTGTACACGTAGTGTAGTCTTTATTGAAATTGGCCCCAAATCTTTATGTACATTAGGAAAAAAACAACAATTATAGATCATGGTGGTGATTCTTTAATCTAGGTTGATTTGAACAGAGATCTATGTGCTCTCTCTATACTATGAGAGGAAGCTTCTGGTAAGTTCAACACTATTGGGATCCAAGAAGTCAGAAATCTAACCATACCTATCACCCTCCACTGTATCAGGAAAGTACAGTTTTGTACCTACCATAAATGTAGATGTTCGAGTGCTAATACAGCTGCAGTCATAACAGATGGGTTTTCCTGCCGTCAGGCGGGTCCTCGGTCGGCCGAATTCCAAAGTCTAGGTCCGGCGTCGGTTGTCGTCGCTTCTTCCCTGATATCAGTGTGACAGGGGTATAAAAGAACCAGCCAACGCCATTTTCTTCAGTTTTTCTTGCCCCAGATGTCAGGTGCCCTCAGAAGGAAGGCAAAACATAAATTTATGTAATAATGCAAATGCAATATAATCAAAAAACAGTAGTTGCAAGCAAATACACCATAAAAGAATACCCCAATGAGGTTGTATGAGGAGGTGTTAGCCATTAGGCCTGTCCCAAGAGGGGAAGGAGGGAGGGAAACATGGACTGCAGCTGTATTAGCACTCGAACATCTACATTTATGGTAGGTACAAAACTGTACTATGTTCATCGAGCATACAGCTGCAGTCATAACAGATGGGTAGAATCCCAAAGCTAATAAAGGGGTGGTAGGCACTAAGTGGAACTAGGAGGAGCCAGGATGCCCTGCAAGACTGCAATGGCAAAGCCCGCTCTAGTTTTGGAGTATAATGGTAGGTGATAGTGCTTGGAGAAAGTATGTACAGAACTCCAAGTGGCTGCTTCCAAAATATCTTTGGTAGGAACCCCCCTGAGGAAAGCTGCAGAGGCAGCTGTGGCCCTTGTGGAGTGAGATCTGATGCCTGTAGGTACAGTTTTACCATGAAAAGAGTAACAAAAGCGTATGCAGTGGGCTATCCATTTTGAGATTGTCTGTTTGGAAATAGGCTTCCCTTGAGCACCTGTAGCATAGGACACAAAGAGTTGTTCTGATTTTCTGAAAGGCTTTGTTCTGTCCAAATAATAACGGAGCTGTCTGTGAATGTCCAAGGAATGTAGTAGTCTCTCCCCTTTGTTTTGTGGATTGGGGTAAAAGGTAGGTAAGTGGATAGCCTGATTCAAGGCTACCCTGGATACTACCTTTGGCATAAATGAAGGATTGGTTCGTAAGGAAACTCTATCCTGATGGAAAATGATGAAAGGCTGCACAGCCATGAGGGCTTGTAGTTCCGAAACCCTGCGTGCTGAGGTGATAGCTAGAAGGAAGGCTGTTTTCCATGACAAATATTGCAGATCTGTTGAAGCAGCTGGCTCAAAAGGAGGCAGGGTTAGTTTTTCTAGAATGAAATTGAGGTCCCAAGCAGGTACTAGATGCTTCCTTGGGGGTTTTATATTCTTAGCCCCTCTGAGGAACTGTCTTAAGAGAGGGTGAGAGAATAAAGGAGGATCAGTGTTGTACTCTGCAGAAATGGCTGAGGCATGGATTTTGATGGAGGAGAATGAAAGTCCACTGCTTAGCAGCTCGGCTAGATACTGTAATATTTGAGGTAAATTCAGTATTCCAGGATTCTGACCCTTTTTCTGATTCCAGGCACAAAACCGTTTCCATTTTGCAGAGTAGGCTTTTCTAGTAGAAGGCCTTCTGGCCTCTAAAATGACATCCTGCACCTCCTTGGAGAGTAGGGCCTGCTGTGAATTTAAGGAATCCTCCATGCGGCTAGATTGAATGTTTTCAGCTGACTGTGAAGAGTTTTGAAGTTGTGCTGAGTCAGTAGAAGAGGCATTAGAGGCAGGATCCATGGTGGGGAATGCGTCAGGCTCCTCAGGAGTGGGTACCAGTGTTGTCTTGGCCAGTCTGGAGCAATGAGAATCATCTTTGGTCTGTCTGCTCTGGCTTTTAATAGAACTTTGGCCAGCAGTGGAAGAGGTGGAAAGGCATAAACCGTCATTGCTGTCCAACTGAAAGAGAGTGCGTCCACTTTCCAGGCCTGTGGATGAATTCATAGATTATTACTAGGCTAACTGCCCTCATGGACTACTTTAAGCCTAGCCAATTACCCCCCTGTGAGAATCAAACCCTGCACCTTGCGTTTCTAAGGTAAGCACCTTAACCATTACACCACCCTCACACCCCTTGAGCAGAATTTTGTCAATTGGTAATTTCTGTGGGTGGCAAAGAGATCTATGTCTGGCCTTCCCCATGCTTGAATTATCATCATAAAAACTTGAGGATGCAACTTCCATTCATGTGGATCTGTCATATTTCTGCTCAGGTTGTCTACCAGTGTGTGTTCCTTCCCTGGCAGGAATTGTGCTTGAAGTTGGATTTGCAATTCCAGAGCCATGTTCCAAAGGGACATGGCTAGTCTGCACAGGGGGTATGAATGAGTTCCTCCCTGTTTGTTTATGTACCACATCACTGTGGTGTTGTCTGTCCTTATCAATAGCTGGCCTGGATGCAGTAGGTCTTTGAAAGCCATAATAGCATTTATTACTGCTAGCATTTCCTTTTGATTGATGTGTAGGTGCTTTTCTTTTTGTGACCATTTGCCCTGAATGCACCGATCTGTCATGTGCGCCCCCCAGGCGTAGTCCGAGGCGTCTGTTGTGATGACTTGATTTGCTTGAGGCTTGCAGAATGGGAGACCTATGTTTCTTTGGCATGCCTGAGCCCACCAAAGACATTCCTTTTGAAGACATGGAATCAGTGGTATGATTGTTTCCAAACTGTGGCTGTGTTGAGACCATAAGTTTTTTTAGGTACCATTGAAGTTTCCTCATATGCAGCTTTGCACATGGGATTAGCAGGATGCAAGATGCCATGAATCCCAGAGCCTGCAGGATTTTCCTTGCAGTTAGCCTGGTGAAGGTTGCCAGTTTTCTGAAGTATTGAGTCAATTGCCCTTGTTTCTCTGGCGTGAGGTAGGCCATCTGGGTGTTTGTATCCAAGCTGGCACCCAGGAAAATTATTGTTTGAGAGGGTATTAGTCTTGACTTCTTTTTGTTGACTGTGTATCCCAGAGATTTCAACAACATTATTACAAACGCCAGGTGTTTCAGAAGAGTGTGTTTGCTGTCCACTTGGATCAGACACTCGTCCAACTCGTCCAAATATGGGTATATTTGTATCGCTTGAAGTCTGCAGAAGGCAATTACTGATGCCAGGCATTTCGTGAACACTCTGGGCGCAGTAGATAAGCCAAAGGGCAATGCAGAGAATTGATAATGGGATGAACCTGCAAGAAATCTGAGGTACCTTCTGCAATCTTGTCTGATTGGGACATGCAGGTATGCCTCCTTGAGGTCCAATGTTACCAGCCAAGACTCCTTGCCCAGCATGGGAAGAAGCTGCTGTAACGTGAGCATCTTTAGCTTTGGTACGAGTAAATATGTGTTTAGGATGGATAGGTCTCCAATCTTTGCCCTTCCTTGGTACCAGGAATAGTCTGGAATAAAAACCTTGACCCTGTTCTTGTGCAGGTACCTCTTGAATAGCTTTCATGTCCATGAGATCTGAAATTTGTTTTTGTGCCTCTGCCCTTTGATTGTGTGGCAGGTTTGGCATGCCTCTCATTTTTGGAAGGGTGTGAAAGTGGAATCTGTAGCCTCTGTCTATAATGTCCAGGATCCATTTGTCTTTTGTGACAATATGCCAATTTTTCGAAAATAATGCCAGTTTTCCGCCTAAAGTTGCTGCCATTTGAGCCTTGCTTGGCATGCAAAGGGGAAAGTCATTGGGTCTGCTTTCTGAATGGCTGTGAACTATCCTCACCCCCTCTTGGTGTAAGCGTTTGCCATTGTCTGCCTCTAAATGATCCTTGAGGTTGCCCTCTACCCCTCGGGCGCCTGTATCTACCTCTTTGATGTCTGTCCGTGGCTGGAAAGGACCAATTTTTTGAAGGCCAATTTCTACTGAAGCGTGGTGGTTGTACCTGTAGGAAATCTTTCACTGTTTGCATTGATTTTGCCTTTTCCTCCATTTTCTTTAATACCTCCTCAGCTTTAACACCAAACAATACATCTTTTTGAAGAGGTGCATCTAGTAATTTAGCTTTGACATGATCTGGTAAGGTTTGCTCTTTGAGCCAAACATGTCTACGTATGACTGATCCTGTAACAGCAGCTATACAAGAGGCCTCTAAAGCATCAAAACCACATTGCAAGGTATGTTTACCCACTTGCTCTGCACTATGCAACAAATCCTGCAACTCCTTCAAGTCTGGTTGTTCAGGTTGTGACATTTTGCTTTTCAAATGCGATAACAAAAACTGTTGATACTTTAACATATGGAACTGACAGTTTAATGCCCTCATGGTTAAGGTGGCCGAGGTGTATACCTTTTTCCTCCACCTTTCTAAAGCTCTGGAATCTCTCTCTGAAGGTAATGGATTTTTGGCAGTGGAGGCCTTAATTCCCTTGGGACCCTGTGAAATAGTTTCTGGGTCAGCATGGCTTTGTATAGGAATTGGTGTGAATCAGGAACCCGGTAATACCTGTCAGACTTGACTGGAGCTGGAGGTAAAGAATCTGGGTTAAGGCTGGCCTCTGAATACACATCATCTAGTATGTCTAAGACAGGAGGTATAGCCAGAGGCCTGTGCTGAGGGAGCAAGAGGAAATCCCTGAGCCTTTTCTTGGAGTCTGAGTACTCTTGGCCTTCCCAGTGGAAGTGTTCCCTCAAGGTATGCAAGGTTTCCCCAAAAGAGTAATCCTCAGGGGGGGAGACAGAGGGAATGGACTCCTCTGCATCAGAATCTTCGACAGGGGAGTAAGAATGTTCCTGGTCCTCAGAATGTTATGAAGTAATGGAGGCCTGGTCAGAGGAAGGGTATTCTTCCTCCACTCTGGGCCTTTTGTCCGGGGGGGGGGGGTTTGAGAACCCCTGATAAGAGAAATCAAATCCTCAGCCATTTTGAGCATCTGCTTTTTAGGCATGGGGCCTTGAGAGAGGCCCTGTGGAGCTTGTCTTTTAGAATGCATGGCTGCTTTAGATTTAGTGTAAGCCTTAATGGAAAAAGAAGAAGAAGGCCTGAAGACACCTTGAGAGGTGGCAGACCTGTCTGAACTCTGCATTTCCCCGCCAAGAGTGGCTTCGGTATCTGTAGTCGGGGTGTGGGCCGAAGAGCCTGTGACCTCGGGCACAGAAGACACCGCTAATGAAGTGTCTTCGGTAGTCAGGGGCTGCGTAGGCGCCTCGCTGAGAACCGGAGCACATGTAGTCGGCTTTAGCGTGGTGTCGGTAGAAGTCGCGGACCTCGTATGTCGGTCCTTATCTTTACGGCGTTTACTCAAAACAGGGAGTCGGAGTATCCGACGACATGTTGTAATTAAACATTTTGCCAAAATAGTGTTGGGTGAACTCCGCCCGACGCTTAATAGTGCATCTGTTGAATGTAGCACAAAAACGACAGGCCGAGACGTCGTGGTCTGAGCCTAAGCAAGGTATACAGAGGGAATGGAAATCCTTATGCGGTATTTGCTTCCCACATGAAATGCAATTATTAACTTTGTCTGACATCGGTCTGAGGCAAGAAAAGTTTCCCCAACGGGGTACTTAGCTTTCAAGAAGTCTTCGGTTGAAAAATATTCGAAATCTCAGGAGCTGGCCGACCGGCACTTGCGAACTGCTTCTGCTTCGGGCACCGCGTGGCAAGAAAGACTGAAGAAAATGGCGTCGGCTGGTTCTTTTATACCCCTGTCACACTGACGTCAGGGAAGAAGCGACGACAACCGACGCTGGACCTAGACTTTGGAATTCGGCCGACTGAGGACCCGCCTGACGGCAGGAAAACCCATCTGTTATGACTGCAGCTGTATGCACGATGAACATCTCTCTAAATCCTTAAGATGTTTCTTCTCTCACTATTCTCAAGATCATCCATTTTTTCTAATAGCCAAGTATTTTGTTTCAACAAAAACTCTGTGCTTCATCTTTTAGCCTGCCATCATCACCATTTCAAGCTTATTCCATGTCTGAGGTTTTAACATTTTGTTTTTTAACCATCTGTTTTTGAAAATGTATTTGTTTATTGTAGTCTTCTTTAATATCATCCATTTGTTTTGTCTAATTTATCCAATTTCAGAGAGATTTCTTAAATGCTTGTTCATACGCGTGTACTAGGCCAATGGCCCTGGAGCCTTTACAAGCCTAGCCCACAGAAGTGCCCTAGCATCATGCCATTAGTTACTGGTGTCTCTATCAAGTAGAGCCACTGGAGTGATCCCTGGGGTGAACTTTCTATTTCTCATCCACTCATCAAGATTTCTCTTGAAAAGGGCCAGTGAGGTGCTCTGCTTGACATGTATGGGAAGTCTATTCCAGAGCATGAGCTGTTATGAATATGTTCTGTTGATTGTGGTAATGAGGTTGAGGTCCTTGGAGCGTGTGTTGTGGAGGGATTGAGATTTCTTTAGGTGTAACATTTCTAACAGGGCTGGGTCAGACATGACTTTGTAAGGATATAAGCTACCTGTCCTGCCACAAGAGTGCAGACCACAAACCTTCTTAATGTAAAACAACTGGCCTGAAGCCCAAGTACTTAAACCAAAAAGCTTAGAATAACAGCTGCAATTTAATCAGGCTACTAACAAGCAGAATAAATGCAACTGAGTACTTTTAAGAATAGGCAGCAAAAGCAAAATAAACTAGGAAGAAACACAAATACAGTAAAAGATGAATAATGTGCAATTTTGTTAATATAACAGTAGCAAATGAGCAAACTGATTTAAACAAATTAACCAATAAAAAAGCTAAAAATTGAGCCCCGTTCCAGCAGTGTTCAGACAAGTTTTAACTGCACACTCCTGCCACTAGGATGCAGGGGAATCCCAAAAAAAAAAAGATGGCCTGGATTAGTGCTCAATTTATACAAACAAAACTAGATTCAGCAGGTCCACTCATCAAGATTTTTCTTGAAGAGTGCTAATGAAGAACTTTGTTTGACATAGGTGGGTAGCCTGTTCCAGAGTATGGGAAGTCTCTGGGACAGGAATTTCTGGCAAGTACTAGCTGTGTACTACATATGACAACAATCTCCTGTATTCTCCATATGTCTGGGCTATGGGGTAGGGTTGCAAGATGGAAACCTTTTCTTACACAGAAAAACATCCAGGCCCGGCTAAAATTTGCAAAACAATACATTAAGTCTCCCAAAACCATGTGGGAAATGTGTTTTGGTCTGATGAGACCAAGTTTGATCTTTTTGGCCACAATTCCAAAAAGTATGTTTGGCACAAAAACACTTCACATCACCAAAATAACACCATCCTCATGGTAAAGCATGGTGTTGGCACATCATGCTTTGGGGTTGCTTTCCTTCAGCTGGAACTGGGGCTTTCGTCAAGGTGGAGGGAATTATGAACACTTCCAAACACCAGTCACTGTTGGCCCAAAACCTTCAGGCATCTGCTAGAAGAGGAATTTCACCTTTCAACATGACAATGACCCCAAGCATACATCCAAATACACAAAAGAATGGCTTCGCCAGAAGAAAATTAAAGTTTTGTAATGGCCCAGCCCTAAATCCAATAGAAAATCTGTGGAGTGACCTGAAGAGGGCTGTGCAAAAGAGATGCCCTCACAATCTGACAGATTTGGAGTGCTTTTGCAAGGAAGAGTGGGCAAATTTTGCTAAATCAAGATGTACCATGCTGACTGCTACCCAATAAGACTGAATGCTGTAATTAAATCAAAAGGTGCTTCAAAAAAGTATTAGTTTAAGGGTGTGCACACTTATGCAACCAGCTTATTGTACGTTTTTTATTTTTTATATTTTTCTCCTAACAGACTTGTTTATTTTTCAATTGATTATACAGGTTATAGGTCACATTAAAGGTGAGAAAAGGTTTGAAATGATTTATTGTGGTCTCATTTTTTTATATCACAAAAACCTGGCATTTTAACAGGGGTGTGTAAACTTTTTATATCCAATGTACATACTTCATGATAATAATAACGGAATCTGTTACTACAGTTTTATTTTCTATTAATATATGTGTGAATCTATGCTACTATATAAAATGTAAAGGTTTAACAGAGATGCTTAAAAAGCCCTGAAGAAAAAAATTGCAGCATAAAAAAAAAAAAAAAAAAAAAAATATATATATATATATATATATATATATATATACACATACACACACACACACACACATGCACACATACACACATACATATATATATATATATATATATATATATATATATGTATATGTATAACCTCTTCAGGAAAGCTAGGAACTGTACTAGGACAATTATATCAGGCAGCAAGGGACAATACTTATAGTACTTTACAGCACTGAGTTTTGCAGAAACAGGTAAACAATTCAGCATCCATTATGATTTTACACTCAACTACACAGTCACCCCTTTGGCTACTGCCACTAACCTTTACACCACAGCCTGCAACTGCCATATCCTACCCCCTTCAAAATTAAACATCTTGAGCTATACTCATTGATTGTCTTCAATGAGAACTACTCTAGCTACCTCTCTCTCTATGCTTATAATTCAAGGATACATTTGAACAACATTACCAATTTCTGGAAATCAACAATAATAATAATCCCTTTACATCAGCATGGACCTTCAGTTGTATTCTGTGACCATCAGCCATTGCACTGTATGTCTTTATTTAAAAATTTTTGAAATACTTGCATTCTCCAAGGTTTAACAAACACTTAGAACACAAGATCTAAAAAGTGCTTTACAGTAGTTAACCCTAATTTAGAATAGGTAATACATGCGAGTAGAGACTTCAGTTTCAGGCAACTACTCCAATTTGAAGGGGAAAACTTCCTTTTTTTGACAGTGTATATAATTCTGTGTCTGCTGGGGGTTAAAAGTCGTTGTGTTTGAAAATGTAGTTAACTTTTTTATTTTATTTTTTATTTATTTTGCTCATGGGTAGCTACTAGGATATCGGCCCTAGGGCCTATACAAGACTAACCAAAATGGAACCCTAGCTTTCGCCACCCAAGAAAATTATTTTCCTGTGCCCCTGTCAAGAAGAGCCACAGAGGTGATCCCCGGGGTGAATTTCCTATTTCCCATCCAATCATCAAGATTTTTCTTGAAGAATGTTAACGAGGAGCTTTGTCTGATATAGATAGGTAGTTTGTTCCAGAGTAAGGGAAGTCTCTGGGACAGGAATCTATCCCTCCAGCAGGTTGTGTTTATTGTGGTGACAAGGTTTAGGTCCCTAGAGTACGTAGCTCGGAGGGATTGGGATTTCTTTAAGTGGAGCATGTCCAACAACTCTGGATTTGACATAGTTTTGTATGTTAGGCAGAGATTGCCTTTGAGTAGGTGACATGCGACGGAGTAAAGCTGGAGTTTTTTGAGATGGTCTGCATAGGGCATCTGTTTGAGGCCGGTAATCCTCTTTGTGAGGTATTTCTGCGGCCCTTCCAGTTGTTGTATGTCTTGTGAGGTACATACCAAAAGGGGCATTGTACTCTATAAAGGGTCTAATGAGTGACGAGTAGAGGGGAACAATGACCTCTTTTTTCCTGGATGAGAAACCTTTTGTGATGAGGTATACCACATAGAGGGATTTCCTGACTATTGTGGTGATGTGATTATCAAAGGAGAGACTATCGTCCACTACTGTCCCAAGGTCTCATCACAATTTCGGTGTTAAGTAGACTACCACCTATGTGGTAGCTCGTGGGTACAGTTTTTACCAAATGCCCTTTTTGGCATTGAGCTTGAGGCCATGGCTTTGACACCAGGCACCTGTCTCAGTGAGGCCCTTTTGTAGGATGTCCACATCGTTAGGCGTTTCAATTATGGCGCCTAGTTTGCAGTAATCTGCGATCTTCGTTAGCCAAAGACCTTCTGTGTTAGCCTGTACTTCAGGAAAGTAGATACCAAACAGGAGAGGACTCAGGACTGAACCCTGTGGTACTCCACTTGTCACTGGTCTGAAGTTGGATTTAGAGTCTGCTACTTTCACAGTGTGGGTTCTGTCATTGAGCCAGTTGGCAGCCCATCTTGTGACATAGGGATTTATACCTAGTTTAGTGAGTTTATCTATAATTCCAGAGTGGGGGATGGTGTCAAAAGCCGTGGCGAGATCTAGATAGGCTGTGTGAACCACCTTACCCTCGTCTACGGCTTTGGTGACTCCATCAAAGAAGTCTATCAGGTTTAGGAGACATGATCCGCCTTTTACAAACCCAGACTGGGTGGGGTCCAGAGTTTGGAGATTACCAATGTCTTTATTTATAAGTTCCATGATGATACGTTCCAATGCCTTGCAGACCAGGCTTGTTAGGCTAATGAGGCGGTAGTTCCCAGGGTCCGTGGTGGCTCCCCCTTTGTGGAGTGGGATAACCGTCGCTGTGCAGCATTCAGTGGGCACAAAATCTGAGGTGAGACTATGATTGAACATGGTGCTTTGGTGGGGTGCCAGTTCATTCTGTAGTTCATGTAGAACGCAGCCTGGGATGCTGTCAGGTCCCATGGATGCTGTGTTCTTGGCTTTGGAGAGTGTGGTTTTTACCTGTGCAGCCATAATTACAGGAACTTTGCATTCTTCCGATATAGAGATGGGCTCTTTAGGGGTGAGAGCGGGGGTAAAGGTAACACTGAACCTATCTGCCAGGATGTTGGCAATATCAGTTGGTTCTGTATATTTAGTGCCATTGTGCTGCAACTCAGAGCAGATCTGAGTATTGCCATTGAGATTCTTGACAGAGCTTTAGAATGCTTTGTGGTTGTCTTTAAAATCAGTGGAGATTTTGTTTTCGTAACTAGCTTTGGAGGATTTTATGAGAGATCTCAGCTTCTTACTGAGGCTGACCAGGGAGTTCCTGCAAACATGGGATTTTACTCTTTTTTGCAACAGTTTTTTTCTTCTATTGTAGAGTTTGTTTATGGCAGTGGACCAAAAGATTGGCATCCTTTTTTTGGAGAATAGCATCTTGGTTCTTTTATGGATAGCATGATCCATCATGCACTTGTGTAAGTGCTTATAAAGTGCATTTGTGTAGGATTCAGCAGTCGTACCTCTATTGTTCATCTGCATGGGTGTCGTGAAGTTGCCACTTCTGTCTAAAGAAGCATGAAGTTGGCTTTGGAGACATTTTTAAGGTGGTTTCCCTAATGGGGGGTGGGATGTGGATGCCTGGGGTGATTAGCTTGTGGTCGGATCTGACCAACAAGAAAGTGACCTCTGGTGTGGAACACCGGCCACCCATGTTGGTAATGACCAGGTCTAGGATATTGCTTCCCCTGGTGGGGTATGGATAAGGTGATCCAAGGCATTGGAATTTATGAATTCCAGAAAACGTTGAGCTAAAGAGTTGGTACATGAGTAATCTTCCCAGTTAATGGTGGGGTAGTTGAAATCGCCCATTATTTGGGTGTTGGGTTGTACCCTAATATTTTACAGTATATCAAGAAATGAGGAGTGGGAATCCTGGAGCATGGTGGGGGATCTGTAGCAAGTCACAATTTGGATTGTGGTCCTGCCCAGAGTTAGTTGCACTTGGATAATCTTGGATGCATTATGCTGAGCAACTAGCCTGGAGGTGTGGATATCCTTAATGACTATGGACACGCCTCCGCCTTTAGTGTTTCGGTCCAGGTTAGGTGGCCGAAAGATGCGGTATGAATTATAGCCTGGTAATGCAGGGGTGCTCTCTGGAGCCTTGAACCATGTCTCTGTCACTGCACAGATGTCGATGTTCTCCATTTTAAGGAGTGCCTCGAGTGAATGCATTTTGAGGTTTAGACTTCTAGCATTGTGTAGCATTACCCTCAGATTTTGCTTGCTTGTACCTGTTATGGTGGTGAATTTGTTATTTGAACCTTGCCTAAAAAGGCACTATTGGGGTGGCATAGCCAGTATCCGGAATCCCAAGGGTGAGAGGTTCTGGCCATCTCTGGCAAAGCATCGTGGTCTGTCGATCATGTCATCCCAGGCAGACAGATACTGGATCCCCCTAGAATGACAAAAGAAGCTTAGCCAATTGTTGAAGTCAAATCATTTTGTCCTTGTATTGTGGTATCATTCTTGGTGATGGCATGATGCTTCTCAGGGCTAGGGTCATACCTGCCTGGGCTACAAAGATCGGAGAGAGCTCCTCCATGTCTCTTTTCATGTAGTCCAGGAAGGTTTGTTTCTTGAATATTTTATTGCACCAAAATGTCTGGGAAATGTGACATGTGTACAAACAGAAATGTGAAGAAGCAACTACAGTCAAGACAACCTGCCATACTTAAGTATGTGCATGTAGAGTGCAAATTGGAAACATATTCAAAAGAGCTATCATGTGTTATAAGCAGGAGTAATAGCTTATCAGAATGGCTGCTTTGTCAATATTAACAAGGAATATAAATAGACTTACAGGTACAGGAAAAAAAAACAGAGAGTATTGAATTATACTAAGAAGAGTAGGGTGCAAATAGCAATGTTACACAGATGTATTTTCACCATCTCTGACCCCCCTGCTACACCACTTTCATGTATCAAAGAACAAAAACACTTAGGTCTTCTATTTGACCAAACTTCATATTTCATAAACACACACAGAACCTAACATAAAGTATCACTCAAATTTCCATACAAAATGTCTAATTTACACAACACTGAAGCCAGATGACCCATAGCCATAATCATAACTCCCAGATTAAAATACTGTGCGCCTATCATTGTCCTCCAGTTTGCACAAAACTCCAATCTATTCCAATGTGCTGAAAAATGTATACTTTATTTGATTCATCTTTAAAGTAAACACAAACATCACTGCCTTATAAGAAGCAAAGATAAATAGTTGCCAGTTGCTGATAGAGCTTCTACATGCAAGGTACTACTGTCTTTCACTCCTTAAATTGATAATTAACCTCCCTTCACACTGGTTATGAAATTCAGAATCCCTATAGCTACAACGGCCACCTACACATGTACTACCCATGGGAGATCCTTTTCCAAAATTGTTTCAGCAAGGTAGAACACAGTGCTTTAAGATCCAGACAAATTGATAATCTGAAGCACATCAAAATGACCATTCATAATTATCTAGTTAAATAATAAATGCATCTGCTTCAGAGATACAGGTTAATTCTCTTTCTTTGCATTTGTCTTCAATAACTGTTATTAAATTTTAAAAAAAAGAAGTTATGTATTCACCATAACGTTCCATCTGAGTAGTTGTACTTCATTTGTCTTCAACCTATAGGTATTCGGATCGGATTCGAGATGGCAGCCTCACCAGCTTATGATCTGTGCTCCAAGCTCCTCCCCTACCCATAATGCCCCTCTATCTCCTTCTTCCCTCAGATCGAGTTTGCTGAATCAGAAATATAAGCCCGACCCAAGAAAACCTTACCACTAAAGGTTCAGATACTCTAGAACAAACATAAGGAGAGCCACAAATGTGCACCTCTCCCAAATATCAAAGTAGGACAATCGTGGCAAGGTTAGGGGGAAGGAGGGAGGGATTGTTGAAGACAAATGAAGAACAACTACTCAGATGGAACATTATGGTGAGTACATAACTTCATTACCTGAAGTAGTTTACTTAATTTGGTCTTCAACCTGTGGGACAGAGTCCCCAGCTACCTTTATCTGGGTGGTCCTCAAAGAAGGATATTACGGAGCACCACGGAGCCAAAGGATGCTCTGCTCCTGAATATCATGTTCAACTTGCAATGTGAAATAAAGGTATGAGATGAGGACCAAGTAGCTGCAGAACAAATGTCATCTAGCGACACCCTAGACCAGAAAGCCACGGAAGTTGCTATAGATCTAGTGGAGTGGGCTTTAATCAGGCCTGGCGGGGAGATGCCTTTGTCAGAGTATGTCCATAGAATGCATTGGGAAATCTATCTCGCAATGGTAACTTCGGAAACCGGTTTGCCTAAAAAGGGTCTTGAATAGGAAACAAACAGTTGATCTGATTTCCAGAAGGGTTTTGCTCTGTGCAGGTAAAACCTCAATTGCCTATGTACATCCAACAAATGTAACTTGTATTCACCTCTATTTGGGAAGTTTGGAAAGAAAACAGGCAGATTGATGGTTTGATTAATATTGTTCTCAGAAGCCACTTTAGGAAGGAAGGACAGATTCATGTGAAGGGAAACCCTGTCCTTATGAAAAACCATATAAGGAACTTTAATGGATAAGGCTTGAAGTTCCGATACCATCCTGGCCGAAAGTAATGGCTACCAAAAAGGCTGTCTTCCAAGAAAGAAATTGCAAGTCTACTGACACTGCTGCTTCAAAGGGAGGAGAAACTAGGGCTTGCAGGACAAAGGTGAGGTCCCAAGGCGGAGTTGGATCTTTCACTGGTGGTCGTAACATAAAAGTTCCTTTAAGAAAGGTCTTAAAGAGCCTAGAAGAAGCTAAGGAAGCCATGTTTTCCCCACATGGAAGTCAGAAATGGCAGCCAGTTGAACTCTAACAGTAGAAGAACTCGCAGCCTGCTGAAAAATACCAAACAAAACTTCCAGAATGGCTGGAACTGGAGCTGAAAAGAGATATAAATTCCGTTGAGAGGCCCAGATAGAGAAACGTTTCCATTTACTATGGTATATCGTTCTGGTAGAAGATTTATGGGCCGCCACCAGAATGGCTTTAACCAATGAGGATAAGCCAGGAGTCCTAATCATTACTGGAACTGGAGCAGCCAAGCTGTGAGTTTCAGACTGTCCAGGTCTGGGTGAGGGACCCCTGAGGGGTGAGAGATAAGATCCGGAACCGGATCCAAGATCCATGGAGGAACTAATAGATGAGACCATAGAGAGGGGAACCAGACTTGATGAGGCCAGACTGGGGTGATGAGGATAACTGCGCTCCCGAGCCTGCGAGCTTTCTGAAGAAAGTTTGGAATGAGAGGTAACGGAGGATAAGCATAAAGAAGACCGGGAGACCAAGCATGAACTAGAGCATCTCTGGGGGCTTTCCCCTGAGGAGAGTTCAGAGCAAAGAACTTGCTGCATTTCGCTTTGGAATGCGATGTGAAGAGATCGCAGGAAGGCTAGCCCCACTTTAGGAAGATCTGTTCCACTACTGAAGGATTCAGAGACCACTTGTAAGGAATCAGAATAGTCCTGCTGAGCCTGTCCACTAGGATGTTGGACCATTCCAGAATGTGCGTTGCCACCAGAAAGCGGCTGGAGGAAACCGCCCATTCCCACACTCTCATGGCTTCTCGACACAGGGGGTAAGATGTGGTTCCTCCCTGCTTGTTAATATACCTGACCACTGACATGCTGTCTGAGTGGATGATAATAGTCCCTAGAGGAAGATGGGCATGAAGGGCCTGCAATGCTAAAACAACCAGGGAGGGAGGGTGGCCTAATGGTTAAGGTGTTTGCCTTACAAACACAAGGTGCAGGGTTTGAGTCTCACAAGGGATACTTGGCTAGGCTTAAAATGGCTCGCAAGGGCAGTTAGCTTACTACTAATTTATGAACCTATGAACCTATGAACCCTCATCTCCAGGACATTGTTATGCATTTGGTCTCGAAAGGGGACCATGTGCCTTGGACTGTCCTTCCCGAGCAATCCCCTCACCCTAGCTGGGAGGCATCCATGGTCACTGTGGTAGTGGGAAAAGAAGGAAGAAAGGGACATCCCTGGACAAGTTCTGGATAAAGAGTCCACCAGAGAAGTGACTCTCTGCAAGCCTGAGATATGCGTATTGGATGCAACAAGGGTAGGTCCAGTAGGGACCACTGAACTGCTAACTTCCACTGGAGGACCCTCATGAGGAAACGTGCGAACGGGAGAAGACTGATAGTGGCTGCCATGGAACCCAAGGCCCGCAGAACTGATTCTGCCGATGGGCGGTGAGAATGAAGAAGGTAAGATATGTGAAGTTTCAAACTGTTTACCCTTTCCAGAGTGAGGTAGGCTTTCATTTGTATGGTGTCTAGCTGAACTCCAATGAAATGTAGGCTCTGAACTGGAGTCAGCAACTACTTGTTGATAGTGATTGTAATGCCCAGTCTATTTGCTAGAAGAAGGAAGTAATCTCTGACCTGGCATAGTAGACGCTTGGTAAGGGCAGCAAGGAGCCAGTCATCCAGGTAGGGGAAAACCTGGATTCCCTGAACCCTCAGGTGGGCTGCTACCACCGCCATGACTTTGGTGAACACCCTGGAGGCTGTGGTGAGACCAAAGGGTAGGGCCCTGAACTGATAATGATTAGCCCCCAGCCAGAAGCGAAGAAACCTGCGGGAGCACCTGTTCATTTTGATATGATGGTACGCGTACTGGAGGTCAGGTGAGCACATCCAATTTTCTGCCTGCAAGTAGGGCAGAATGAACTGTAGAGTGACTATCCAGAATTTCTCCTTAGCTACTGACAGGTTCAGAATGGAAAGATCCAGAAAGGGCCTTAGGTCTCCCATTTAATTTGGCACCAAAAAGGACCTGGACTAGATGCCCAATCTGGATTGATCTGGGGGGGATGGGTTGGATGACTTGTTTTTCTAACAGCTTTTCTATCTCCAGTGCTGCTTCCTCCCTCTGTATGGGTGGAACATCCGGGAGGAGTTTTGGTAGGAGGTGGTGTTAAAAATGGGATGGAATAACCTCTGGATATGATTTTTAACACCCAACGGTCTATTGTAATGGACTCCCACTGCGTTGAGTGTAACAAAAGACAGCCCCCGACTGCCTCCAGGGATGAGCAGCCGGGTAAGCCCTCAGGGTTGCTGCATGCATCTGTCATGGATCTCTAGAGCCGAAGTTCTTCGGACCCCCTCTACCTCTGGGCTGGCGTCTGTCGTAACCCTCTCTGCCTCTGGGGTAAGGACAGTCCTGAGTGTCCCAGGAGAACTGAGATTTCAGGAAAAGTACAGTTTTGTACCTACCATAAATGTAGATGTTTGAGTGCTAATACAGCTGCAGTAATCACAGATGGGTTTTCAGCCGTCAGGCGGTCCCTCGGTCGGCCGAATTCCAAAGTCTTGGTCCGGCGTCGGTTGTCGTCGCTTACTCTTCTGACGTCAGTAAGGCCAGAGTATATAAGACACAGCCGACGCCATGTTCTTCAGTCTTTCTTGCCCCAGATGTCAGGTGCCCCCAAAAGGAAGGCAATACATAAATTAGGCTTATCTACATATGCAGGCAATGCAATGTAATGCAAAATCAGTGTAAGCAAGCAAATAAAACATAGCAGGATAACCCAGTCAGGTGGTATGAAGAGGTTGTTAGGCCCCATGCCTTTACCAAGTGGGGAAGGAGGGAGGGAAACCTGTACTGCAGCTGTATTAGCACTCGAACATCTACATTTATGGTAGGTACAAAACTGTACTATGTTCATCGTGCATACAGCTGCAGTAATCACAGATGGGTAGAGTCCCAAAGCTATGCATAGGGTGGTAGGTACTATGAGGAACTGGGTTGAGCCAGAATGCCCTGCAAAACAGCAGTGGCAAAGCCTGCTCTTGTTCTGGAATATAAGGGTAGGTGGTAGTGTTTTGTGAAGGTATGTACAGAACTCCAAGTGGCTGCCTCCAAAATATCCTTAGTAGGAAAACCTCTGAGGAAGGCTGTAGAGGTGGCTGTGGCCCTGGTGGAGTGAGATCTGATACCAGTAGGGACAGATTTCCCATGATAGGAATAACAAAACCGTATGCAGTGGCCAATCCACTTGGAAATGGTCTGTTTGGTAACTGGTTTCCCTTGAGCCCCTACGGCATAGGACACAAAAAGTTGTTCTGATTTCCTGAAGGACTTTGTTCTGTCCAAATAATAACGTAGCTGCCTATGGATGTCTAAAGTGTGAAGCAGCCTCTCCCCTTTGTTTTCAGGGTTAGGATAAAAGGTAGGTAGGTGTATGGCTTGATTTAAGGCTACCCTGGATACCACTTTTGGCATAAAAGATGGGTTGGTACGAAGGAAACCCTGTCCTGATGGAAGATGAGGAAGGGCTGCACCGCCATGAGGGCCTGTAGTTCAGAAACCCTACGAGCTGAAGTGATGGCCAGAAGGAAAGCTGTTTTCCAGGACAAATGTTGCAGATCTGTTGAGGCAGCAGGTTCAAAGGGAGGCAATGTTAATTTTTCTAGTATGTAATTAAGGTCCCAGGCTGGTATTGGTTGCTTCCTTGGAGGTCTTATATTCTTAGCCCCTCTGAGGAACTGTCGTAAGAGTGGGTGAGAGAATAAATGAGGATCCGTGTTGAATTCTGCAGAAATGGCTGAGGCATGTATTTTTATGGAAGAAAATGAAAGTCCACTGTTCAGCAGTTCAGCTAGGTACTGTAAAACCTGAGGCAAGTTCAATTTTCTAGGGTCCTGGCCTCTTTTCTCATTCCAACAGCAAAACCGCTTCCATTTTGCAGAGTAAGCTTTTCTAGTAGATGGTCTTCTGGCCTCCAAAATGACATCCTGCACCTCCTTGGAGAGTAGGGACTGTTGTGGTGTCAAGGAATTTTCCATGCAGCGAGGTTGAGTGTTTTCAGCTGACTGTGAAGAGTTTTGTAGCTGTTCTGAGTCAGTAGGAGAGGCATTAGAGGCAGGGACCAGGGAGGAGTATGTGTTAGGCTCCTCAGGAGTGGATACCAGTGTTGCCTTGGCCAATCTGGAGCAATCAGTATCATCCTCGGTTTGTCTGTTCTTGCTTTCAAAAGCACCTTGGGCAGAAGGGGCAGAGGTGGGAATGCATAAACTGTCCATGCTGTCCAACTGAATGAAAGGGCGTCCACTTTCCAGGCCTCTGGATGAAAGGTCCTTGAGCAAAACTGTTTCAGTTCATGGTTCCTGTGGGAGGCAAAAAGATCTATGTCTGGCCTCCCCCATGCTTGGATTATCTCTGTAAACACCTGAGGATGTAACTTCCATTCGTGTGGATGTGTCATATTTCTGCTTAGAGTGTCTGCCAGTGTGTTTTCCAGTCCTGGCAAGTACTGTGCTTGAAGTTCGATTTGTCTTTCCAGAGCCAAGTTCCAAAGAGTCATGGCTAGTCTGCACAAGGGGTATGAATGTGTTCCTCCTTGTTTGTTTATGTACCACATTACTGTGGTGTTGTCTGTTCTTATCAGTAATTGTCCTGGATGCAGGAAGTCCTTGAAAGCTGTAACTGCATTTATCCCTGTTAGCATTTCTTTTTGATTGATGTGAAGGTGCTTTTCCTTTTGGGACCATCTGCCCTGAATGCACCTGTCCTTCATGTGCGCCCCCCAGGCGTAATCTGAGGCGTCTGTGGTTATGACTTGTTTTGCTTGAGGCTTGCAGAATGGAAGGCCTGTGTTTACTTGACATGCTTGGGCCCACCATAGAAATTTCTTTTGCAAACATGGAATTATTGGTATAATTGCTTCCAAACTGTGACTGTGTTGAGACCATAGATTTTTTAGGTACCATTGAAGTTTCCTCATATGCAGCTTTGCACATGGGATTATGGGATTAGAAGAATGCAAGATGCCATGAATCCCAGAGCCTGCAGGATTTTCCTTGCAGTAAGCCTGGTACTTTTTGCTAGTGTTTTGAAGTACTGAGATAGTTGCCCTTGTTTTTCTGGCGTAAGATATGCCATCTGGGTGTTTGTGTCCAAGTTGGCACCCAGGAAGGTTATTTTCTGAGATGGTGTTAGTCTTGATTTCTCCTTGTTGATGGTATATCCCAGAGAAAGCAGTAACCGTGTCACATAAGCCAGATGTTCCAGTAGTATGCGCTTGCTGTCCACTTGGATCAGGCAGTCGTCCAGATAAGGGTAAATTTGTATCCCTTGAAGTCTGCAGTAGGCAATCACTGATGCCAGGCACTTTGTGAATACTCTGGGTGCAGTAGATAAGCCAAAGGGCAATGCAGAGAATTGATAGTGGATTGAACCTGCAAGAAATTTGAGGTATCTTCTGCAGCTTTGTCTGATTGGGACATGCAGGTATGCCTCCTTGAGGTCCAATGTTACCAGCCAAAACTCCTTGCCCAGCATGGGAAGAAGTTGCTGTAATGTGAGCATCTTGAATTTTGGCACGAGTAGGAATGTGTTTAGGATGGATAAGTCCAAAATGGGTCTCCAGTCGATTCCTTTTCTTGGTACCAGAAAAAGTCTTGAATAAAAACCTTGACCTTGTTGGAGTGTAGGTACCTTTTGTATAGCTTTCATGTTTAGGAGCTTTGAAATTTGCAGTTGTGCCTCTGCCCTTTGATTTTGTGGCAGGTTTGGCATGCCTCTCATTTTTGGAAGAGTGTGAAATTGAAATTTGTAGCCTCTGTTTATAATGTCCAGTATCCATTTGTCTGTTGTGACAATATGCCAATTGCTTGCAAATAATGCTAGTTTCCTCCCAAAGGTGCTGTCAGCTGAGACTTGCTTGGCATGGAAATGAGGGAGTCATTGGGTTTGCTTCCTGTATTGTTGTGCACTGTCTTCACCACCTCTTGGTGCTGGAGATTGCCATTGTCTGCCTCTATATGATCCTTGTGATTGCCCTCTGCCCCTTGTGTGTCTGTATCTGCCTCTTTGGGGCTTGTCAGTGGCTGGAAAGGACCAGTTTTTTGAAGGCCAATTTCTGCTAAAACGTGGTGGTTGGACCTGTAAGAAAGCCTTGACAGTTTGCATAGATTTGGCTTTTTCTTCCATTTTCCGTAGTATGTCCTCAGCATTAGTACCAAATAATACATCCTTTTGTAAAGGAGCATCAAGAAGTTTAGCTTTCACATGATCAGGTAAATTTTGTTCCCTAAGCCAGGCATGCCTGCGAATGACTGATCCTGTGGCAGCAGCTCTACTGGAAGCCTCTAGGGCATCATAACCACATTGTAAGGTGTGTTTACCCACTTGCTCCACTATGAATCATATCCTGTAACTCTTTTAAATCTGGTTGTTCAGGTTGAGACATTTTGTTCCTTAATTGTGATAACAGGTACTGTTGATATTTAATCATATGAAACTGACAGTTTAAGGCCCTCATGGCTAGGGTGGCCGAGGTATACACCTTTTACCCCACCTTTCTAGAGATCTGGATTCCCTTTCTGCAGGAGTGGAATCTTGGCAGTGGAGGCCTTTAATCCCTTGGGGCCTTGTGAAATGGTTTCAGGGTCAGCATTATGGCCTTTGTAGAGAAATTGGTGAGAGCTGGGTACTCTGTAATACCTATCAGGTTTTACTGGTGCAGGAGGCAGAGAATCAGGGTTAAGGCAAGCCTCGAATAGACATCATCCAGTACATCCAAAACAGGGGTATAGCCAGAGGTCTGTGCTGAGGTAACCAAAGAAATTCCCTAAGTCTTTTCTTGGAATCTGAAAAGTCTTGGCCTTCCCAATGGAAGTGTTCCCTCAAAGTGTGCAAGGTTTCCCCAAAGAAAAATCCTCAGGAGGGATACAGAAGGAATGGACTGTTCTGCATCCGAATCCTCAAAAGGGGAGTAAGAGTGTTCCTCTGCATCAGAATGTTCTGATAAAATGGATCCCTGATCAGAAGAGGGAGATTCTTCCTCCACTCTGGGTCTCTTGTCAGGAGGGGCTGAGAACCTCTGATAAGAGTAATTAAATCCTCAGCCATTTTAAGCATCTGTTTCTTAGGCATGGGTCCAGGAGATGGGCCCTGTGCAACAGGCCTCGTGGGATGCCTGGCTGCTTTGGATTTAGTAAAAGCCTTTATTGAAAAAGAAGATGAGGGCCTAAATACACCATGGGTGGAGGTGGACCTGTCCACATTAGTAGGCTCGGCATTAGCAGGGGCTTCGGTTGTAGTCTGGGAAAGGACCGAGGACCCAGCGGTCTCGGGTACAGAGAACACCGCCAAAGGAGTGTCGTCAGGGACTGCAAAGGCGTCTCGCTAAGAACCGGACCACGTGTAGCCTGTTTTGGCGTGGTGTCGGCGGGGACCGCGGGTCTCGCGTGTTGGTCCTTTTCCTTGCGTTTTTTGGACAAAACGGTAGTCGGAGTGTCCGACGACATCTTATAATCAAAAGCTTTACCAAAGTAGTGTTGGGCGAACTCTGCCCGACGTTTGATAGTGCGTTTATTGAAGGTAGCGCAAAAGCGACAGCCCGAGACGCCGTGGTCTGGGCCCAAACAAGGTATGCAGGGAATGGAAATCCTTATGCGGTATTTGCTTCCCACAAGAAATACAATTATTAACTTTTTCTGACATCGGTCTGAGGCAAGAAAAGTTTCCCCAACGAGGTACTTAGCTTTAAAGAAGACTTCGGTTCCAATTTTTTTTCGTAATTCAGGAGCTGGCCGACCGGCACTTGCGAACTGCTTCTGCTTCGGGCACCGCGCCGCAAAAAAGACTGAAGAACATGGCGTCGGCTGTGTCTTATATACTCTGGTCTTACTGACGTCAGAAGAGTAAGCGACGACAACCGACGCCGGACCAAGACTTTGGAATTCGGCCGATCGAGGGACCGCCTGATGGCTGAAAACCCATCTGTGATTACTGCAGCTGTATGCACGATGAACATCACATCTTCTCTGCCCCTCGTTGATTCCTTGAGAAGGATCTCTGAGGGGCGGAGAAGCGGATCCCGATGGCAGACAGTGCCTTCCCATCCTTCTCACTCTGGACTAGTGTCTCACGCATGGACATCCTAAACAGGGAAGAGCCATCATAGGGAGCATTTGCAAAGGACGCTTTAAAGCGTTCTGTGAATTGACATAGTCGAAGCCAAGTGTAGTGCCTCATGGCTACGCCGGACCTGGCCTCCCTTACATGGCATGGGAAAGGAGACACATGGACATATTTGAAATGGCTTTGAGAGTGGCCATGTGCACAGAGAACATTTTCATACTCTCTGCTTATGTGGGCTCTGGGGACAACTCAGTGACCTGCTTGACCAAGTCTCACTGAAGTCGAACAACATGCAGCGTATAGTTCAGTGCCCTTATGGAAAAGGTGGCTGAAGCATAAACTTGCTTCCCCAAACGATCCATCGATCGTGACTCTCGGTCAGGAGGATGAACCGTAGAGCTTTCCTGAGCGAGCTCTTTCTTGGTGGCAGCTGCCACCACCATAGTGTCTACTGAGGACCCCTTACTCCAGCTGACTCTGTCCTGTGGGGGGGCTACGGACTTTATCCAGTCTTTGAGGCCTTGACTCGCTTGAGAGGACCCTCTCCACGACTTCGAAAGCCAAAGGAGAGCAGACATTCTGGGAAACAAACAATGTAGCTGTCTTCTTGGATCTGACGGGGGAGTTGGAGACGAGCCTGTCGGCACTGAGATGTCAAGGGGAAGGCTGCAGTCTGACAAACCTGGAGCCGAAAGCACCCCCTCGGATCCGACGCCAAGGCTACGCCTCCGAGAGCTCGGATCCGACCCCTTCGGATCCAACCTGCTAAAGCCCATGGCTGGAGTCGAGGTATTAGGTACCGTTGGCGCCGGCCCTGCGACCCTGAGGGCTCTTGGATCCAAGGACTCCAAATCCAAGGGCCGGATTGGAGAAGGAGCAATGGGGGCAAAGAACAGCTGAGAATCCCCCGCTCCAGAGGAAGAGGGGGCTGGCAAGACCCCCATCTGGATCTGGGTGCGGATAAACTTCCGCATCATCCTGTCCATCTCTCTGAATCGCTTAGACTGCGGGTGGAATGGGACAATGAAACCACTGACACCGGCCAGGAGTGCCGATGAGGGGAGGCTCTCGAAGGAGGCCGAGACGTGCTGGGCCTAGGAGATGTTTTTGCCTTAGCTGGAGGCCCTGACTGCACCGAGCGGTCAGGGGACCACTTTCTGGGCCTATCCTTGTGCCTCCTGTCAGAATCCAAAGGCCTAGAAACAGGGGTTTGAGGGAGAGGTCATGGTAGCGGCCGCTACCGTAGAAGATGAAGCGGGGAGAGCCATCCCCAATGCTGGTAAGAGGCCTTACATAATCAACTTAGCCCTCCAGTTCTTGAGGGCTCTGGGATTAAACCCTGCGCAAATCATGCAGGCCATGTGGGCCACATTTAAACAAACAACGCACAGAGTATGGCCATCAGCCGGGAAAAGCTTGTGGCCACACTCTGTGCATTTCCTAAAGACAGGCTTAGGAACATCTGCCCTGTCTAAGGAGGGCACGCACACACACACACACACACACACACACACACACACACACACACACACACACACACACACACACACACACACACACACACACACACTCACTCTAGCACTAACTGTGGAAAGGGTGTAGAGAAGGTAAGGGTAAGAAATTTAGGGGAAACTAGCTATCCAAAAAGTTAAACACTCACCAAAATAACCACTAAATGCCTGGAGCTTGAGACCATGCTGCTGGGCTGGAAAGCGGCAAACGAGATCTGAGGGAAGAAGGAGATGGAGGGGCATTATGGGTAGGGGGAGGAGTTTGGAGCTCGGATCAGAAGCTGGTGATGTGGCCATCTCGGATCCAATCAGGATCTGAATACCCACAGGTTGAAGATCAAATGAAGTAAACTACTTCAGATCATACAAACTTCTGTTAATATACTTCCCACTTCTTCCCTTCCATTCTTTTCAGTCTTTCGCAATCTGTTATACTTCACTGCAAAAATTCATATCTTTGCATATCACTGTAAGTATATTGAATGATTTTGCTTAAATGTACCTCATCTTAGTTCATTTCAACTACATTCATCTTGCATTTCATTACCAGGCATTTTAATTGTCTTCGTCCAATTTTGTATTTATTAAAAATGTTTATAACACACAATGCTTTGTATTTATTTTTTGCTGAAATACATGTTTTTCTTTGCATTTTGTATTTGCCCACTGGACCTGGGCCCCAGCTAAAAAGGGTCTTCCGACCACACCACCTACCTGATTTACAAACATAAAATAAACAAATAAATAGGGAGGTAGATAATACAGGCCCTTGTGAGTCAACTTTATTAAGTGGGTAGAAGAAGATGTAGTGAAGTCAATGTGTACTCTAACATTTCTGTTCATTAGAGAGTTGAATTGAATTGTTAAGGACAGCTTTGCCTATTATTGCTGCGACCACAGATCTGAGTAACAAATGATTTGGAATTCTAAATGAATACAGACCCAGACAATAGGTCTTTGTCCACATTTTGAACAGTCTTCTCAGTGACTGTGTAAAGAGCTATAATACGACCCTAGAAGAACTATGAACAGCAGTAAGGAAAAGGTAATTAGAGAAAGCAGTAGACTCAGAAGAGGTCACAGCAGGTATCATAAGGATGTTGGGAGATCGTGAGCTATTGAGATTCCTGACCAAAATCCAAGGTGACAGGACTTCCAAGATAGCTGCACACTGATCAAGAGACTGATTAGAGTACTTACAGTGTGAAAACAAGCCAGCAAAGCTACAAATTTGTAGATGACTGCAAACTGGGCGCCATAGTAGAAAACACATCTGACACAGATATCCTTCAGAAGGGTCTCACAGAAACGGATAACTGGTGCCAGAGCCATGGCCTAAAGTTAAATGCCAAAAAATGCATAGTCATACCCTTCGGGAAAAACAAGGTTACCCCTAGCTACCAAATAGGTGGCAATCCACTGAGTACAGAAGAAGTTATCAGGGACCTGGGGACCCAGGTTGATAGTAGTCTGTCATTCGACACCCATGTAGCTAAAGTAGTTAGGAAGACCTTCTACATTGCCCACCTTATCATGAAGGATTCTCATCTAGATCAAGGAGGTCATAGTCTCCCTATACTCATCACTCATCAGACCAATGATTGAGTACAATGCCCCATTCGAATGTATCTGACCCGACACTTGCAGCAGCTGGAGAGGCCACAAAAGTTCCTCACCAAAAGGATAAAGGGTCTCAAACATCTGTCCTATGCTGCCCGACTGAAAGAACTCCAGCTCTATTCAGTCGCACGCTACTCAGAGGTGACCTTTGCCTAACATACAAGGCCATGTCAAACCCAGATTTGATGAATATGCTTCACCTCAAAAATCTAGATCCATCAGAGCCACAAGGGCGGAGACTTAAACCTCGACACGGCTATTAATAGGACGTGCTGGAGGGATAGATTCATCACCCAAAGACTCCTATGCTGTGGAATAAAATCCCGGTATATGTGAGGCAGAGCACCTCGCTGGCCTTGTTCAAGAGAAATCTTGACCAATGGATGGGAGATCGCAGATATACCCCAGGGATTACCTCAGTGTCACTGCTCAACAGAGGCACAGCAAAATAATGGGTATAGTTCCCCATACTAAAGGGGTGGCGTAAGCCACAAAACTATGGGCTAGGCTTGTAAATGCCCTCGGGCAGATAGCCTAGTATGAACCTATGAACCTATGAACCTATAAAATTCAGTCACTACACTGCTCGGAAGTAAGCAAAGTCTGTGGAAAGTAAGAGAAATTTCAACTAAACAAGTACAAGGAAAAAAACATGGGGGTGAAAAGATTTACAGCTGTTCAACAAAAAGCAGTTCAGGTTTAGTTTTGGTACAAGAGATGGCATCCAGTAATGTACAGGAAAAAATAAATCAAAATGCAGTCAGAGGTGTTTAATATAAGCGAGAAACTGGAGGAATATGTAACGTTAAATGGGTGGAAGGACTAAAACAAAATTTAAATAGTCATATGCTATCATACCAGCAGAAGAAGCTGCTCCTGAAAAATTGTGGCAGAAAGGAAATATTAAAAAATGACTCCAGAGTATTTGTAAAAAATGATTATTCACTGTACATCAGACAGAAGAGAAGCAAGTTTATCCCTGCAATCATGGGATAATGAGAGGTAGATGTGAAATTCAAGTTGCAATAACTAGATGTTTTTAGAATATTTTTTCCTGGAGGATTATAAACATTTTTGTAAGCAAAACAGATGAGGAAAGAGGAAAGAGGAAAAAAAAGTTTACTAGCAGAGAGACCTTTTGCATTGGTCCAAATGGTTGAATGAACAGCAGGAAAAAACAGGAATACCTTGGACTCAAACCAGAGACTGGTGCTGGTGAACAAAATGAGGAGGAAGAAAACCAGCAATAATGTTAAAGTAGGACTACATGAATGAATTGTTAAATATTTCCATAAGCAGCAGCTTGGACATAACTGTGCTGATAGTAATGACAAAGCAGAATTCATAATCTCAGCCTAGGCCCCACAGCAGGGTTGTGATAGTGAGGAAAAGAGTGCATTCAGACAGCAGATGCAGGGCCTACTAGATAATGCAGGTCAAAATGAATGCACTTAATGGGGCAGAAATAACAGGGTTGGGTTGGTCAGCAAGAAAAAAAAAAGCTATTCTAGACTTCTGTCTGGCAATTGTATTGATAGTGACCAACTTATGGTTCAGCAACAGAAGGTGGCAAGATCACATGCAAGATTGGCTAACATGCAACACCGGTAAACGTCCTCCTACTAAGGAAATGACAGTGGGGTAGAATCAGCGACCGCAGTCATCCCCAGTTAAACAGCTGGCCTACAGCACAAACCACTGGTTGCCACAATCAGCTGCAAGCAGTGGTCAGAGAAGGCTCTAAGATCAACAACGACCAAGATGAAGACCTGGAAGTTGATGGGAGAGAAAGCACAACAGCTCAAGGAAGTACTCACGACTCTAGAACATCAAGAAGTGGAGTAAATAGGTGGAGATAAGAAGAATGACAGCGCCTCAAAACAGCATGTGTGAGGACCACAGAACAGATATGTGACACAGCCAGACATGGAAAGTTGGTGGTGGAATGCATGAAGACAGCAAAAGAAAGGAGGAGTGCAGAAAAAATAAGAGATAGAAAAGATAGACCAAGCTAGGATGGAATACTGGTTGGCTAACGAACAGGCTAAGAGGGGACATGCAACAGCAAACAAGAAGGCATTAGAAGCACTCTACCAGCTTCTGGAAAGTGACTCAGTAGATGGTACAAAGAAACTATATCAGGTTGCAAGGCTAGACAGAAAGATAAAGACGACAGTTAAATACCTTTCAAAAGGGATGTCAGCAACAACCTGCTCACCAGCCCACAGGATATCAAGGACAGATGGAAGGAGTACTTCCAGCAGCTTCTGAAGAAAATCCCACAGAAGCTGTACTACTCCATACAGCCTATGATGAAAGAAGAAGAATCCCTCCCTAGATGAAGAAAAGCATTAAGGAAAATGAAGTCAGGAAAAGTAACAGGCTCAGATGTGGTCACCGCAAGTATGATGAAGACATTGGGTGAGATTAGGAAAGAAATGGATCCTGAGAATGCTCTTATTATGAAGAGAAAGGTGTAGCGCAGATGTCTGGAGAACAAGCATACTAGTGCTCATGTTCAAGAACAAAGGGACATTCACAACTGTGGGCAGTATAGAGGTATCAAACTCCTGTCAAACTGCATAAAAGTTCTGGACATGGTGACTGATAAACAAATGCACAGAGCAGCAGAAAGTAAGATGGGAAATGAGCAGTTTGGATTCAGATCAGGATGCAGCACAACTGACCTGACATTTGTAGTGAGACAGACAGTGAAGAAGAAGATGCTAGAGATGAGGAAAGAGCCCAACTGCCCATTTCTAGACTTGGAGAAAGCATATGACAAGGTCACAAGAAAGATTATTTTGGCAGTGCTGAAGTGGTTCAAAGTCCCAAAAACAATGTTATTATTAGTCCAGGCTATGTACAAGGTTGAATGACTTAAGTACAAACAGAGTTATGTCTCACAGAGGGGTTCCCAATGGGAGTGGGTGTGCATCAGGGTTCAACTCTGAGCTTACTGAGAGGACAGATCAACAAAGTTGCTATACATAGATTCTGTAGTATTACAGAAATACCCTGACCAAGAACTTTGGCAATGGAATGCAAAGCTGAAGACACATGGAATGAAGCAGAGTACAGATGAGACAGTTGTAATGGCAACAAATGGGGAAATCAGAAGAGAACTGAGATAGAAAGGAAAACAGTGAAACATGTTTACAGCTTTAAGTATCTGGGAGGGGTGACTGAGGAGAATGGAAGTCTGAATGAGGAGGTCAAAGCTAGAATCAGAGGGGATGCAGCCAACTGGAACAGTGTGTCAGGGGTAGTGTTATTACAAAAGAATGTCAAAGAAGCTGAAAAGTAAGGTGTACAAAACAGTGGTGTAACCAATGCTACTGTATGGTACATAAGCCTAGGCAGTAAAGGAAGGGCAGTTGAGGGAGCTAGGGGTGGTGGAGTTGAAATTCCAGAGACAGGTGGTAGGATCCACACTGTGGGACAGATGAAGAAATGAGGACATAAGAGCATAAGCCAAAATAGTTCCAATTATAGAAAAGGTCAACGAGAACATATTATGGTGTCCAAAAAAGCAGAAGACCATCTGGTGAAAAAGATTTGGGACAGACAGGAAGAAGGGAAGAGCGAATGAGGGCGTCCAGCAAAAAAGTGGATGGGTTGTGTGACTGAAGGCCTGAGACGGTCACATATGAATGATGAAGAAGTTAGGAGAGTGGCACTGAAGAGAAATGGAGACTGTTGACACAATACCCTGACTCCATGTAGAAACTGGGAAAGAAGGGGTTCATGACAATGATAACGACTTCTGCAAGAAGTGGCTAAAAAAAGACTGGAAGTTTGTTGACTGTGTTAAATTGGCTGGAAAACTGTAAAGCATAATTCACACTTTATTATTAATGTTTAGAAGGAAAATGAAGGGACTGAAGATGTAACTAAGTAATAAAAAGGGTTTGTTCTTAATAATATGTACATAGAAAATGTCTTAAAGTCAAGTACATGCTATATTGTAAAGTAGCTCTGTATAGTATACAAGTGCATTTTAAATGTGAGATAAGGTCTCATTAGTGACTCCTGTTCATGCTACTGACATTAAAGTAAGAAAGTACTTTTTCTTGTCTGTAATATATTCTTGGTTTATACTGTAAGAAGATAAAATCTGGATATAAGCAATATACAATATACTGATATATCTTAGTCTGGTGGGGGAGATTTAAAATTGTACCAAAATATAATAACTTTCTTTGTTTTTATACAGATGGAAGTACAGGTTAGTGTTCTTGATTTATGCTGCAGACGAGGGATGTTCTTTTCTTTTTTAGCTCACTGTTTTCAGCATGCAGTTTGCAATGAATGGTGAGCTGAAAAACAGTGCTTCACATTAGCGTAGATAAACCAGTTCTAACAGAAAATGGAAGAAGCAACTGCATACAAGATTAGCCTGCCAAATATTAATGTGTACATTTAAGTTGCAAAATGGATACATATATTCCAAAGAACAGTCATGTAGAATATCTTAAAATTACAGCTTCTACCAGAATGAGTGCGTGATCAATTTTACCATGAAATGTCAATGGCATTGCAGATATAGACAAAAAAACAAAGTGTTACCAAATTATATTAAGAAGTATAACATAGTAATGATACAGGAAACATATTTGGATAGAAATGAGAATGTGAATTTGGCAAAGAAAAGACTTCAGAATAGACATTCAGCAGAATATGCAGGACAAATAAAAAAGGGGGATAATAATACTAATTCTGAGTGGAGATCCAATAGTTTTAGAAGAGCAAAAGAAAGACAATAATAATGGATTCCTGGCAGGGAAGGACAATTGCATTGGTATGTACTTACATTCCTCTTAAAAATAGTATTATGGAGCTTAAGAGGTTTTTGGGAGAATATAATTAGTTTTCAGGAGGGAAAATTAGTTATGGGTGGAGACTAGAACTTGAATAGTCAGCAAGGACAGAGGTTTAAGGCTGTGAGCTGTAGCTCATATGGTACAGGATTTAATTTCCTCAGCCCTCCTGGGTCATATTTTACTATCCTGGAAAACAAACTAAATAAAATTTGCAAGACTGAGGGTGTAGCCAGGTAAGTAAGGTAGTTTAATACTCAGACAGCAAAGGTGCTTGAAGTGTAAACCTGCTTCTCTAAATGGTCCATCGTCCTGGACTCCTTGTTAGCAAGATGCATCACCAGCTCTCATCAGACAGTTCCTTCTTGGAGGCTGCTGCTAGAATAATGAAGTCCACCGGAGGACTTTTGCTCCAGTAGGATCTTCCCTTGGGTGGTCGCAATATTCTGTTAGATTTCTTCGGGATATTCACTATTACATCAGGTTCCTACCAGGACCACTCCTCAACTAAGTCCATTATGTAGTCAAGCAGGAGCAAATTCCCAGGAGGTAGACAGGGTATATCTAAATTCCTCAAGGAGAACCCCTTCATCCAGGGAAAGGGGGGAATTGGGTCAAACACTCTTTGTCTCATTAATACTAAAATCTCACCAAACATGATGACCCCTCAGGAGGGGACTGTGGGGAAAATTCCCCTTCAGCACAGTTGGTGTCAGGTGTTGGAGGTTCCTTAGGAGAGTCTATTTTGCACATGTGCTTCTGGGGCAGCTCCAGGGAAGGACTTGTTATAAGTTCTCAAAGACTCATGGTGTCCCTCCTGGTGGGAATTCTTGAGGCAATGAGATCTGCTCTTTCCTTGGGATTGCTGATGATGGCTCAAGAATACAGATAGATTTGTGTTGGGGGGGGGCTGAAACTGGTGAAGCATGGATGGGCAATGTTCCTCTCAAAAATATTGAAAGCTGAGGTGGAATTCATCAGTGTCAAAGATGTCCATCTTGGTACAGACTCTGTCCTAAAAGAAGTAGATGCCATCATCGCAAATGGTCCAGACTGTTCCAACATAAAAATTGGTGCTGAAGCCCTAAATGTCACAGATTTCAACACTGAAAAAGCCAGAGAACATACTGGCACCAAAAACGGAACCAAGGTCTTAAGAGTCAAAGGATTGGCAGGGAGATACACTTGAAACCGACATAACTGGTGTTGTGTGTCAGATGCTGAGGGAATCGGCAACAAGGGATCTGATCCAGCTGGTGCAGGAGGATGACACACCAAGTCAGTCAATGGCTCAGACATCTACAGTACAAAGATATGCCACAGAATAAGCTTCTTGCATGGATGTCCTAAGGCCAACCCAATCTGCCCTAGATAATCAGGGGCATAGGATGACACTCATGTCAATCTGGGCCTTGACAAAGGCACTCATCATGTGATCCCTATTTACATCTAAAGGACTCCAGACAGATCTTAAAGACCTAAAGGAAGAGGTGGAATGAAGATGAGCACTAGGATAATTAGAAAGTGCCTGTTACAAACAACAACTGCTAGCAGTCCTCCTAGGGGAACAATCCAGGATTACAATCATCTCTGGATCAGACTGTCCCAGTACTGGAGAAGTAGATATCTCCAGTTGGAGCCAGGGCTTCTTGCACTGTTTTGATTCTACAGTCTTTTGCTGGAGAAGAAGACTAAGAAGCTGGGGGAGCATAACCTAGTCTTCTCTTCACAGCCAGCTTTAGGCACCAGCGAACCCAGCAGTCATTGGGTGGCCCCCTGGTCCTGACGGGTCCCAAACCAAGGTAAGTTATCTTATTTTGATATTTTGTAACATGCTTGTTAAAACGACGACAGCTAGTACAGCAAGGGTGTACAATTAATACACCTGGTGAGCAATAACAACTCTTACTTATATCTCATTTAAAATTCAAAGACATCTTTGGTTATAGTAACAGTGTTTTGTCAAGTAATGCTTCATAATTTATTAAATGTCATAGTGCCCTTGACTTAATTAAATCCTACTGGTAGGCATTCTCTCCACTAATACTGATATCATAGCATTAGATACCTGTATTACCCATGGCTGCAGTGAGGTCTGTTAATTATCCATGACTGTGTGGGGGCCCCAAAGAAACTGCGGCTGGTTAGGAAAATTAAGGAAGAAAAAAAAAAAAGATTATTTATTTTCCAATTATGCTCTTTATCCAAAACAGGGTTACAATATGATCCCCTTAGTATAAATACAGTAATCAGTGAATGAACATGAGCAAGGTAAGCTCTAGAGATCAACAGCCTAGACTGACTGATATTAGGGCTTACTAGTTTTCATAACAGCTGATGCTTACAACTGTCAGAGATGATTTTCTTTTTCAGGGAGTTTTATACATAATGGCATAACATCATATACAATAACTATCAGATTTGTTGCTCAAGAATTCTGGGCAAAGCAAAAATAATAGCAAAATAAAGGCTCAAAATCAGGAATACTTTTCAAATATTATTCTATTTCACTTTAAAAAGTTAAAAGAATAATGCATATTGCATCAACATGCATTTTTGGACAAGAACAAGTATGAAACTCTAATGTTTACATTTATTGACCATCTGTAATCCTGAATGATTTACCAGCAAATCAAAACTTTTTTACGAGGGTCACAGCAAAATTATGAGGCAAATTTAGGGACATTCTGTGAAATCAGGGACAGAAACGGGTATGCGTTACTCCTCAATGAGGTAAATAAAAGTGACTTACCCTTGCTGTTGTTTGACGACTGCTAAACAACAGTCACTGATCTGGTGTTGCAGTACTAATGTTGTACAACGTATTGCTATTTGCTGAAATCAGTGTAAAACTAGTAATGCTATGGCTTATAGTTTTTGCGTGCGCGTGTGTATGTTGGGGGTTAAGGAAAACATTTATTTTTCCAATTACGCTCTTTATCTGAAACAGGTCATAATATGATCCTCTTAGCATAAAGACAGTAAACAGTGAATGAACATGAGCAAGGTAAGCTCTAGAGATCAGCAGCCATATTAACAATTTCACATTTGCAAACAGTATACATCATAGATACTGTTCTATACAATATAATCAAGCCAACATTAAGTAAATTGTTCAGTTCCTTCCTTGTCTTAAACCTCAGCCTTACTCTAAAACATTTTCTGCATACATTGTTCCCACACTTTTCATATTTTCTATGTAATTTACTCCTACCCCTTTCTAAAGATCCCACTTCCTGTTCTTTTATCTCTATTACAATATTTAGTACTTCAATAGGTTAGACTTTGACTTCTATTTTCTAATAGCTTTTTGGCAGCCACCAGAACTGAACTTAACGAGTCATCACTATGGCTAGGCAATTCAGATCCTGTATCCCAGCTCAAAAAATAATTTCCTTAAGTTACATTCATTTGCTCACACAGTATGCCTGACAGAGTACTCTGATGGGAATTTTTGAAGTCTGCCAATTCATTATATATACAGTGGATATAAAAAGTGTACACACCCCTGTTAAAAATGCCAGGTTTTTGTGATATAAAAAATGAGACCACAACAAATCATTTCAAAACTTTTCCCACCTTTAACCTGTACAATTCAATTGAAAAACAAACATTGTTAGGGGAAAATATAAAAAAAAAAAACATACAATAAGCTGGTTGCATAAGTGTGCACACCCTTAAACTAATACTTTGTTGAAGCACCTTTTACATATCTTTCTCTCCAAACAAAGTGACATCTTATCAACCTACCACCCGATTCTTGCCCATCACAGCAAGTCCACTGCAAGAGATGTCTGGATTTCATGGCTTCCTCCATCCTAATGGTTCCATCTGCCAGACCACACATGAGAAATATCCAACGGTAACAGCAAGCAAAGGACAGTAGTATTGCTGGAACTGAATTCATCCTCAAGTCTTGGTGAGTACCTTCATGAGCTGGACCCTGTTTTACAGAATATCTAACCAAGACAACACTGATATATAGACTGTATTTTATACAGCATATATCATGGACAGAAGTAGGTTAAAAAATAAAAAAGATAGCTGGGTGCACAAGACCCAGGATGAAAAAGTGCCCAAGTCTGGTAGGTGCACTGGTGCCAGGACTGGAAAAAAATGACAATGTAGAATCTTCAAGACATGCAAACTTTCCTACGATGGCACCAGACGAGGCTCAGGGGGAGGATGGCCCCCCTGTTGTAGAAGGAAGTAGTAGTCCACAAAAAAATCACAAAAAAAGCCATACAGATGATAGAGAGAACTACTGGGGATAAGAAAGAAATTATGTATTGTTACCATTATGCAAAAATCCCAGAATTTCCAGACACAATATATACAAAAAGATTAAGACAAAAATCAGTGGAAAGAAAAATATTTGTACAAGAAAAACTGTCAGAAGCTTCAAATAAAAATTTGTGTTCATTAATGCAACAGATTTATGAAAAAACATTATACATACCAAGAAACCTTGGGCTGTTTGGAAAAAGAAGTGACTGAGGAAGTGCAAAAAGATAAGAACAAAATCGAGAGATTTTTGAAAGGTATATAAAAGAAATATGGACATGAGAAAGAAACAAAGAGAGATCTGATATGGTGCAATATTTATGTAAAAGAGACAGCCAAAATAATCAATACAAAAAGCAGCCCCAAAGATATTCGAAGAGAAATATAGGCAAAGGCATCCAGATATGGAAAATTTCACAGTACAAAAAATAAGATCAGACAAGAGGGAACATAGAGCAGAAGATGAGTAAAGAAGTTGTTAAAAAAATAGAAGATGAAGTTATGGAATACCTGCAATGTGAAAGATTTGTGTAGAAAGTCTAACAGGTTATATCACAGGATAATGCAACAGAGAGTCCCCCATGTAAGGAGAAACAGGAGGAGCAGGAGACATCTGAAGAATAAATATGGACATGGGAAAGAAAATGAGATTTAATATGGTGCAATATTTATGCAAAAGGAGAAAGCAAAATTAATCAATACAAAAAGAACAGCTCTAAAGATATTTGAAGAGACATATAGGCAAAGTCATCCGGATATGGAAAATTTTACAATACAAAAAATAAGAAAACCAAGAGAAAAGGTAAAAAGAGGATTACTATTGGAGAAGTTAAAGAAATAGAAAAAAGAAGTTATGTAGTCACCATAACGTTCCATGTATGTAGTCCATCTCGCCGAACATTATTACGTGTGGGTTCGGAGCCGATCCTTGGCTCCGACTCAGCTGCTTTTAGAAAGCCTGAAAACTTCTGATTGGCTTGTGGCTAGGAGGTATCCCATGGTGCATGAGCACATTCCCCAGACCTTGTTTGCTACTAGTCTATCAGGATAAGACAGGAAAAGGACAAAGGTCCGGAAGAATAAACTGTAATAAAGGCGCCATTTATAGTATAAACCACTGTAGAAAAAGAAAAGACTGTTTCCAGATCCTCCAGGAAGGGGGCTGGTGGGTGGATTTGTAATAATGTTTGGCGAGATGGACTACATACATGGAACGTTATGGTGAGTACATAACTTCTGTATGTTACGTAGTCCTATCTCGCCTCCATTATTACATGTGGGACAGCGTCCCTAGCATCTTGAATGGATGGCTCACTGGAAGATACTCCTGAGTACCGTGGAACCAAACTAAGCTCTACCGCTGGAAGTTAAATCCAATTTATAATGGGAAATGAAGGTATGAGGGGTAGCCCATATCACTGCTGCACATATATTATCAATAGGCGTCCTGGCTTGGAAGGCAGCAGAAGTAGAAAAAGACCTGGTAGAATGCGCTTTGACTTTAATGGGTAACTCCTTTCCCTGAGAAGTGTAAATAAAAGAAATACAACTAGAGATCCAGTTCGATAGTGTGACCTTAGAAACTGGCAAGCCCATTCTCATCTCAGCAAAGAAACGAACAGCTGTTCTGATTTTCTAAATCCTTTGGTTCTGTGGATATAGAAACGCAGTTGCCTATGCATATCCAATTGATGAAATCTATACTCTGCTTTATTGGTGTGATTAGGGAAGAACACTGGCAATTCGATTGTTTGGTTTAAGTGAAAATGAGAACAGACTTTAGGAATAAAAGAAGGATTGGGTCCGGAAAAAAACCCTACCTTTGTGAAAAATGAAATATGGAGGTTTAACTGATAGGGCTTGTAGTTCAGAAACTCGTCTGGCTGAGGTTATTGCTACCAGAAAAAGAGTCTTCCAAGACAGAAATTTCAACTGACAACTATGGGCTGGTTCAAAGGGTGGCAAAGTAAGTCTAGAAAGGACTAGATTCAGATCCCAGGGAGGAATGGGGTCTTGAACAGGAGGTGTTAACATCATGGAACCCTTAAGAAAGGATTTGCACAGTTTATGAGACATAAGATTGGAATCATTAATCCCCACATGGAAACTGGATATTGCTGCTAGCTGAACTCGGAGTGTAGCAGCTGCTGAACCCTGGTGAAGAGTTCTGAAAGGAACTCTAAAACAATAGTAATGGGAGCTGTAAATGGATCAACTTCTGTGTTATGTGCCCATATAGAAAATCCCTTCCATTTACTGTGATACAATTTTCTAGTCGAAGGCTTGTGAGAAGAGGTAATAATATGGGTTACAGCTGGAGACAGATCATGAAGCCTGACTAGTGACGGAACTGGAGCAGCCATGCTGTCAGTTTGAGAGTGTGGAGACTGGGGTGAAGAAAACCTGACATGTGTCAAGAGGTCTGGCACTGGGTCCAGAGTCCATGGATAGTCTAACAGGTGAGGCTCGAGAAAAGGGAACCAAATCTGACGAGGCTAGTAAGGAGTGATGAGGATCATCTTGCTTCCCAACAACATTGCTTTCTGTATGACCTTGGGAATGAGTGGAAAAGGAGGAAAAGCATAAAGGAGTCCCAGAGGCCAACCGTGGACGAGTCCATCTCTTGCAGACTCACCCGGAGGGGGGATGAGGGAGAAAAAGGTGCTGCATTTGGTGTTGATGGGGGTTGGCAAAGAGATTGCATCAGGGTTGTCCCCACTTGTGGAAGATCAGATGGGCTACTTTCTGGTTCAAGGACCATTCGTGAGGTAACAATTATTGCCCTGCTTAGCTTGTCCGCTATCACGTTGGATGACCCTAGGATGTGTGTTGCAATGAGAAAACGTTGGGAAAAAATTGCCCAGTTCCAAACTTGCAGAGCCTCTCGACATAAAGGGTATGATCTGGTTCCCCCTTGTTTGTTTAGATACCAAACCACCGACATGTTGTCTGTCTGGATAGCTATCGTCCCTGGAGGGAGAAAGCCATGAAGTGCTTGCAACGCTAGAAGCACCGCTCTCATCTCTAGGACACTGATATGCAGACAGGCCTCTTGATCTTGCCATGTGCCTTGAACAGTCCTGCCTAGATAATGCCCCCCCCCCCATCTGGGAAGCATCCGTGGTCACCAGTGGCAACAGGTTGGGCAGGAACAAAGGGAGTCCCTGTGGTAAGATGACCTGGCTGAATCCACCAGCAGAGATCCTTTTTGCATGAATCTGTGATCAGTATCTGGTGATGCAGAGACAACTGCTGAAAGAACCACTGGGATGACAGGAGCCACTGGAGTATCCTCATATGTAATGGTACCAAGGTTATGGTCGATGCCAGTGTTCCAAGAAACACCACCTTCACTTTGACTCTTCAAAGAGGAAGTATCCTGTAAATTTGCTGTGCAAGATACTGTATTCTGTCTGTAGGTAGTCTGGTTATCATAGAAACCGTGTCTATGTTTGCTCCTATAAAGGTTATAGATTGAGTGGGCAAAGTTGAGGATTTTTCCCAGTTTATACAGATTCCCAACTGGGAACAGAGCTTGACTGTGGAATCTCTGGATTGGACTAGATGATGCCTGGTGGTGGTGGTCAGGAGCCAATCGTCCAGATATGGAAAGACTTGGATTCCCTGACGCCTCAAATGAGCTGTCACTACTGCCATGCATTTGGTGAACACCTGGGGGGCTGTGGTGAGACCAAAGGGCAGTTCCCGAAACTGGTAATGATTGGCTCCCAGCCAGAAGCGTAGGTAACTCCTTGATGCTTTGTCCATCATTATGTGGTAGTAGGCATCCTGGAGATCTACTGAGCACATCCAGCTGTTTTTCTAACAGAGGAAGTATGGATTGGAGAGTGACCATTCGGAACTTGGACTTCTTTACATACTCGTTTAACCTGCTGAGGTCTAAGATGGGTCTCTAACCTGCTGAGGTCTAAGATGGGTCTCCAGTCTCCTGTTCTTTTTGGAAGTAAAAAAAACCTGGAGTATGTTCCAAATCCTGTCTGGTCTACTGGGACCTTTTGGATGACTCTTTTTAATAGCAGCTTTTCTCTCTCTATAGCCGCTTGATCCCTGTGATTGGGTGGTACATCTGAGATCCTTTTGGGAGGGCGTGGTGGAAGGGAAAAGGGTATAGAGTAACCTCTGGTGATAATGTCTTGTATCGACTTGTCTCGAGTGAGATTTAGCCAGGCTTCTGGGTACAAGGACAGGCGACCTCCGACCGGCTCCAGAGACTCACAGTTGGGTTCCACATCAGGAACACTGATAGGGACGGTCACGAAAGGAATCGCGACCTCTCTGATTTTGTGGGCCTCCCCTGCCTCTAGGTCGACTTCTACCATTAGTTTCTCCTCCCCTGCCTCTGAAGGAGGAATCACCCTGTGTATCCTGGAAAGGTCTCTGTGATTTCTTGAACCACATTTTACCGTTCTTCTGATCTTTAGGGTAAGGTCTAGAAGGAACGGTAAAACGGACTCCCGCGGCAGAGAGAGTCTTTCCTTCCTGTTCACACCTGGTGAGGGTATCTTTCACCTTGGGTCCAAAAAGAGAGGATCCATCCATGGGGGCATTAGTGAATGTAGACTTGAAAGGCTCAGCAAAGTTGCATAGATGCATCCAGGAATGTCTTCTTAAGGAGACTCCTGAACCCGCCGCCCTACTCGCACCATCAGCTGTGTACGAGATCAGCCGCATGGAGGAGCTAACAATGGATGTGAGAGTAGCCAACTGAGTAGACAGTGTAGATGGGACTGCTTCAGTAGAGGTACCCTGAAGAGTATCTCCTAACTCCTTTATGAGATCTCTCTGAAGTCTCATAAAATGTGAAGATATGCAGATAAATATAAAGGAAAACTACAAAATAAGTAATTTATTGATGACCCAAAAAAGTTTTATAGACAATTTGGGAAACAAGGGAAATGAATTTAAACACCACAGGAAAAAAAAAAAAAAAAAAAAAAAAATATATATATATATATATATATATATATATGGGTCTACTTCATTTGATCTAAAGACCATTTGACCTAAACCCATTTGATCGAAAACCAGTATTCAAGGCAAAAAACTGGGATTTGTCCCCCTCCCCAATGTCGTGCGACCCTGGAGTTGGTAAATATATTTGGGGGGGGGGGAGCGAAGCGCCCCCACCTAATTTCCTTTAAAAGAAGAAAATAACACAAAAAGTACAGATTTTAAATGAAAATAGGTGGGGGGCTGCACTCCCCACATCCCCCCTAACTATATATACCAACTCCAGGGTCGCACGACATTGGGGAGGGGGACAAATCCCTGTTATTTGTCTTGAATACTGGTTTTCGATCAAATAAAATTTCGATGTAATGGGTTTAGGCCAAATGGTCTTTCGATCAATGAAGGAGACCCATATATATATATATATATATATATATATATATATATATATATATATATATATATGTATATATATATATATATATATATATATGTATATGTATATAGATATATATATATATCTATACACATATATATAAAACTGTGGTGGTGGTGCTGCGGTAGCGTTGTCACCTCACAGGAAGACATTGTCCTGTTCGATTCTCAGCTAGAGCGTCTTCTGTGTGGAGACATGCGTGAATGGGCATACCTTCATTGAAGGTTGTGCGTCAGGGCCGGCAACTCGGCAGGTAAAAATATACTGTCAATCATTAGCGGACCGGAGTTCCTCTCTGGCGACCCCATAACCGGGAAAAGCCGAAAGACACAACATATATATATATATATATATATATATATATATATATATATATATATATACACACACACACACACATATACATACACACATTTTGGAGAAATATTTATTGTCCTGTGGGACATCACAAAGATGCTGAATGGATAGAATAAGCTTCTGGCTAAAAGGATTAACATCTTTACATGAAGATTTAGCCATAAGTAAGAACTATTGATATGCGCATCCCGAACACGCACCAAGCTGGTCAAGAATAGGAAAAACAATTCGCCTACTTGAGAGCGAATCTGCAAGCTAGCTTAAAAACTATAGACCAATAACTTGCCTTCCGACGACATGTAAACTATACACTGGAACTGATGCGGCGGAGTTTATAGTCATTTAGAACACAATTATGGCAACAACAAAAGGGTAACAATTATGGCAACAGAACAAATGGGTAACAAAAGAAAGTCATATGTTAAACAAAGTTATAATGAAGAACTGTAAAAACGGGAAGAATCTAAGTATGGCATGGATAGACTACAAAAAAGCATTTGACAGTATTCTACAGTAATAGATTGGCCTTACCCACCCCATGTTCGATAATTATATACATCATCTGTAATGAGAATAACTGGGATCATACCGTAGATAATTTGAGGGGACCAATGCATGTGATAAAGCATTATCCGTTAAGCATATTCATTATCCGTTAAGTATATTCTAAAAATATTAAACACATTTTTATTGTTACTCACGCCACTGTTGTGAAACACTATGCCTGACATTAAGGTTGTTATAGGTTTTCCATACCCAGCATCCTAATGCATACTTAAACATTCAACAGCTGTAATGACGTACCGTTTTTCAGAAAAGTGGAAATCATCTTGTTTCAGTTCTTTCTGTTTAGCAGTAAGACTCTCCAGAAGCTGTTCCTGTTCCATCAGTATTTGCTGGCTCCTAGGAGACAAGGCCATTTAATTTTAAAGTATCAGACAACAAAGTGCATTAATACTCATTTTACCTGTAGCTTGCCACTTGTTAATCAAATGGTGATTTATGTCATGAACTATTTGAAGAGCATTCCTCTTGGGCATGCAGTGTCTCAAATGATGCTGCACTTAGAGTTAGTGTAAGAAACAGACTGTTCATCATACTGCTGAACAAAGCATACAAAAACTTTGTAGTGATTGCAAAAAAGCATGACCATTTTTAGTTATTTGTATTTTTGATACCCTAGTGCCGCTGCTACTTACCAATCATTTTATATAAAAAAATGTGAGTAGCTTGTGCTAATAATAACAGGATTGATATCATTCTGTGGCAGAAGAAAAAAATATTAGGTACCATCTCTGACAGCAAGTCTCTCAGCTGTGCTAAGTAAATGTTGTCCAATCCCTTTTCTGCTTAGACCACAATGGTGTGATATTTCTTACACACATCAGACTTATTTTAACAAAAATTCTATCATTTTAATTAACAATGATTGTCATGAATTGACTGTATTGTGTGTTAAGCCCCCCAACAACCTACTAGGGAATCATTCACAGGCCTCTACAACACTTTAAATAACTGCATGGATTAATTCAGCCTCATGATAAATACGTAATTCTACCGGAAAATTCTTCAATACACCTAAATGGTGGAGTTACAAAATCAGCAAATTATTAAACTGAAAGAAAGTGTACACAGCCTTCAAACCTTACCCAACCAAAAGTAACAAGTAACCAACTTCATCTAAAAAGAAGTCACTAAAACAATCAAAAGGAAAGCAAGTGTTATTTGAGATAAAACTTACCACCAGGAGAGGTGACGATAATAAGGCCTTTTACAACCATACCTGAAAAATGAATAGGAAGCAGCAAGAAAAATGAAAGTTATGAACTCACCATAATGACAACTCCATGTTGTCTTCTTTTCATCTAGTTCAACCTTGGGGTTATTTGATCTGACCTCAACATCTTTTAGAAGCTGTGGATCCAGGGTTCTAACTCCTCCCCTACCCATAACCCCTCTCTTTCTTTAAAATACCTCAGACTTGAATTTGCGTGCTCATCAATAAAGACATTTTCATTATCTCATAAAAGGAAATACCTGATAACCTAAAGCAGGACATGACCTAGAGAAATTGCAACCAACTGAGCTTGTATAATGACAAGGTTCATGGCTAGGCCCATTCAATCAGAGAGGAGTACAAGGTGAGAATTTTGGAAGGGGGAAGGAGATAGGGATGTTGAACTCGACGAAAAGAAGACAACACTGATCTGTCGATGTCTGTCTATACCACTGTTACAGTATTCTTTAATATAGGGATCTCCTTCCCAGGGCAGACCGGTGTTCGGCCAGTGTACTAAAGCCTTCTGATCTTGCACGCACTATATGACAAACATATACTCCCTGCAAAGGACTTAGGGCATAAAAGTGATGTACAGATGCAGTTACCCAGAACTTCTTTGTCTCCAATCCGAACTCCATTATTGCTCATTGGTCTGAACACCTTGTTGCTGTGCTGAATACGTAGCCATCAGATAAGTGCCCCATTGAGTTGTTTTTTTCTTTTCTTTGCTCTTGTATCCATTTTACTTACCTACAGTTCATGTCATCCAAAGAAGGAAAATATCAATGTGGGAGGCAAATTTCCCATAAGGATCATCACGAACAGAGTCTCATTTGGGTGCTTCCCACGATCATACCTATTGTAGTATCTGCAAGGCATTTGTACCAAAGACGCTCAGAAGCTGTTTGTCTTCCCTGACCATTTATCTTCAACACCAAAAGCTTAAAAAGTTTGCCCAGGGTAACATGGTTGAATCCATTAACTCCAAGGCACTGCCATTAAGTAAGGCAGCGGCCAAGAAGTCTCGGACAGATTTTTTACCTGTCCAGCTTCCACCGGACATCTCTCTAGAAGCAGGTAATACTTCTGTAGGCTGTTTGGTGTCTATATTGGATTCCTCTGCTACGACCCCATTGGAGGCAGTCATGGATCCATCTTTTTGCATTCCCTCTGAGGCTTTACAGGTGTCTGCTCCAGAAATCAAGGGGAAAATGCGGTTGATTATCTCAGAGGTTCCTACATTGATTCTGAAGATATTGGTCATGAAGGAGGTTCCAGGTACTCTTACTGAGTGTTGCCAAGGGTCACAGCCTCCAGTATTTATTAGGGCTGATGCCCCTTTCAAGAAAAGACAAAAGACAAAGCATGTTTCACTCTGTCCTAAGGATCCTCAGAGGGAATGGCAAGAGTTTACTCAGGGCTTGTTTTCTGCCTTGGTGGCCCTGAAACCTCTTCAAGGTGTTTTGATGCTTGGTCCTCCTTGGACCCCTACCCCTTCTAAATGGCCTAGGGAACTGGATGTCTCAGCTGAGGATTCAAAGTCTGATGAGGTGTTCTTGTCCTATTCTTCTCAGATGCCTTTGCCTTACGGTTCTGATGAGGAGGAGTATATTAGCCCAGAGTCCCCTTTTGAGGGATTGTCCACTGGGGACACAGTTGGTAGTATGTTAGAATGCTTTCTTTAAGTGGGATTCTTCTCAAGTGTCTGACATTCATGTGGACACTCCTAAACCATCTGCAGTCCTTCCTGTGTTGGCTGCCTTGCTAGACACTTTCATTGCTGCTTCCAAGTCTCTTGATTCTCTGCCTTGTTTCTAATAAAACCTGATAGGCTGTATAAGGTCCCTGAGGATTGCCACTTTTTATTTAAGTATCCTTCTGCTGATCTTGCAGTGGTGTCAGTCTCTTCTGACAAACCTTCCAAGTACTTGCCCTCTTCAAAACTTTTGCCATCTGATAATGATAGTAGGGCAAAGGAGAGGACTGGTAAGAAGGTTTACACTGCTTCTATTTTGGCCTTTAGGGGTATTATTTACCAGACCCATATGAACAAATATGCTGTGGCCTTGATTACGAAGACTATTTCTGACCTCCCTAATTCTGAAAGCAAATCTAATGCCTTATCTATTTTAGGTTCTACTTCTTAAGTGGCTCACTACTCTATCAAGTGTAGCTATGATGCTGCTGATGCCTCTTCCAGGGCTGTGGGATTTGGGTCTGTCATGAGGTGTTATTCTTGGCTTCATCTCCAGTCTTTGCCTGAGGACGTTAAGACTGTTGGATGCTCCTTTGGATAATAACCATCTTTTTGGGACTGCTGGTGCTGAACTGTTTAAGTCTCTTCAAGAGTAGAGCAAAGCCTTGCAGGAACTTAAACATATTTTTGTCTCTCTCATCTTTAATCTCCAGAGGAATTACCCTTCTAGCTCTACTTTTGCACACAGGGCAACCCCACCAGGCCTGCAAGGACAGTAAGGGTGGTAGGTGAGCCTCCCCTGCTAAGGCTTCTGAGACTTCTGTGGCCCAGAAGTCTCCTTTACCTGATAATCCTGCTTCTCTTTGATAATTTGTCCCTTCACTTGAACTAAGTTCCTTTGTCCCTTTGTCTTCCAAATTGGCTTTTCATCACTTCAGAGTCTTGTTTTTTTTTTCTGTCATCCATCAGGGTTACCTCAACCTCCTCCAGAGCAACTTCCTCATTTGCCGGTGGTCCTAGGGTCCCTGGTGAACCAAGGAATCATTCAACCTGTTCCCTCTTCCCCAATCGGAAAAGGTTTTTATTCCAGGAGCTTCCTGATTCCTTGAAAGGAGAGCATTTGGAGACCTATTCTAGATCTCTCCTGCTCAACACCTTTCTCAAGGTCTCCTCTTTTTGGATGCTTACTCTTCAAACCAGGTTTCCTCTTTTACTACCACATGCTTTTCTGGTGTCTTTGGATCTGAAATATGCTTACTTTCTTATCCCTATTCACCCTCTTTTCAGGAAATTTTACACTTCTCTGTTTCTCCTTTAAATGTTCAGTTCTCTGCTTTGCTGTTTGGCCTCTCTACTGCCCAAGGGTATTCACAAAAATGCCTAGCTCCTGCGATTGCTTTCTGCAGGCTCCAAGGCACTCATATTTTTCCTTATCTAGATGACCTGCTGATTCAGACATTTTCTCCCAGTCACCTGTTACAGGATCTGGTGTTCAGCATCTCTCTTCTCCAAAGTCTGTGGGTTCACTATCAAATTCCAAAGTCTGCCTTGACTTCCTCGCAGGATCACGTATATTTGGGATGCAAGATTCAGACAGTGCCAGTGTTTTACCACTGACAGTCTTGTTACAGTCTCTTCTTCCTCTGACTACCATTCCAGCCAGTTTTTCTTCAGGCACTGGGATTCATGGCCTCTACTATTCCAATACTCCCTCATGCCAGATTGCATATGCGGAAGCTTCAATGATACCTCAAATCAGTTTGGCTGCAGCATTGCCACCGTCCGGAGTTCAGTGTAACTCTCCTTCTTAGTCTAAAGAAGGAATACGAGCTACATGCTCTAGGGACATAAACCTTGTCACCACAATAAACAGGACATGCTGGAGAGATAGATTCCTGTCCCAGAGACTTCCCATACTCTGGAATAAGCTACCCATCTATGTCAAGCAAAGTTCCTCATTAGAACTCTTCAAGAAAAATCTTGATGAGTGGATGGGAAATAAGAAGTGCACCCCGGGGATCACTTCTGTGGCTCTGCTCGACAGGAGCACAGGAAAATAACTTTTTTGGGTGGCGTATGCCAGGGAACCTTGTTGGCTAGGCTTACTTAGGCCCTAGCCTATTGTCTACCTATGAACCTATGAATCTGAGGGATGGATCCAACAGTTTGCTCTCAAGTCAGCCTGCCCTTTCATCCTTCAGTCCCTTCTCAAGAACTGTTCACTGATACCTCAGACATGGGGTGTGGGGTTTCATGTTGTCACCTGAAAGTTCAGGGTCTCTGCCCCCCCCACCCCCACCCCCACTCAGGAGTCAGACCATATCAAGATCAAAAAGATGAAACTCTTATTCTGGCCCTTCAAGCTTTTCACCCCATGCTGTCTCCGGAACCGTTGATGTTGTACACAGACAACACTAAAGTGATGCGGTATGTTAACAAGCAGGGAGGCAGAAAAACTTGCCTTCTCTGCAGAACTGCTCTTCAGGCTAGGGAGGTGGCTCTCAGTTATCAGTTAACTCTTCAGGCAGTATACATTCCTTCAGAGCACAATCTAGAGGCAAACTCTCTGAGCAGGTCCAAAACACAGACTCAGCAATGGATGCTTCATAGAGTCATGTTTCTGGATATTGCCCATCGGTGGGTATTCCTCAGTTAGATCTTTTTGCCTCCCTCTTTTTTGTTCCAGAGTGCCATGTCATCTGGCATGGAAGATGCATGCCCTTTCTTTTCCTTGGAAGAGGATGTTTCTTCATGTTTTCCCTCCTCTTCCTCTACTTCCAACAGTCCTGCAGAAGATTCAGCTGGATTCACCAAAATATTGCTAGTGACTCCCTTTGGCCAAGGCAGCACTGGTTCCTCTTAATTTATTTGGCCAGGGTAATCACCACAAGTTGCCTCACCAGTTGGACCTCCTTACACAGGACAAGGGTTCTCACATCCATCTTCACTTGTCCATTCTTCAACTGACACTGTGGGTGATAGGGTTCTGATCCCTTTCAGGCACCTCTTTCCTGAGGATGTACTCAGGGTTTTACAGGAGGCAAGGAAACCCTCAACCAGAAAATTTTATATGTCAAAATGGAAAATATTTTCTGCCTGGTGTCATGCTCATAAGCAGGACCCTTTTTAAGTGGGGGTTCCTTTGGTCGTCTTTTACTTGTGTGAGTTGCTCCAGTCTGGCCTGCTTTGAAGGCCCATTTGTCAGTCCTTGAATCCTCCCTTGACTTCTTGCTTTGAGGTCAAACAATTTCTTAAAGGTGTCCCACATATTAGACCTCCAAGGAAAACTATTCCTCCTCCTCCTCCCCCCCTTGGGACCTTAATTTTGTTTTGGCAAAATTGTCTCAAGCTCCTTTTGAGCCTGCAGATTCTGGTTCTTTGCAACATTGTACCTGAAAATTTGTTTTCTTGCTGGCTCTTATGCTTGGAGGGTTTCTCAGCTCCAGGTCCTTTTGACCTTCCTTCCTCCTTTTTTTTTTTTTATTTTTTTTTCACAGTGACAGGGTGTCCCTTTGTACTAATCCTTCTTTTATGCTCAAGCTAGTGACTGAGTTATCCTTGAATCAGTCAGTACAACTCCTTTCCTTTCTACCATCACCTCAGTCTGTTAGTGAGAGGGTCTTCCATACCTTGGATTTACAGAGATATCTCAGGTACTGTTTGGGTAAAACTAAGGCCATTCATACGTTTGACCAGCTTTTTGTTTCCTTTCATCCCAGGACATTTGGTTTGGCTGTTTCTAAGCAAAACATCTCCTCCTGGATATCTAAGGTAATTTCCTTTTGATATTCCTTTCATGACAAATCTTTGTCTACTTCTGTTAGAGCTCATTCCACTAAGGCTGTTGCGTCTTCTGGTGCTTTCTTCAAGGGGATGGACACCAATTCCATCCTTGAAGCTACTACTTGATCTTCAGTGCATAGCTTTACTAAGCAATATAATCCGGATACAGTTTCTAGGGTAAAAGCAGGTTTTGCTAGAACTATTTTGTATGGGTTTGTTGAAGGGCTATTCCCAGCCTTCCACTTCCCATTCTGTTTCTTGATCTTTTTTAGTCTCCCTATAGTAAAGAATACTGCAACAGTGATATAAAATGACATAGTATAGTTGCATAAAATCTTACCATAACAGTAAATGTCCTTCTCTTCACTGTTACAGTATTTGCTCCCTTCCTCCAAACCCCTTCTATCTGTTCTCTTTTTTGCCCTGCTTTGGATTACCTACTAGCTGAGGGCCTCCCCTATGTCTCCTGCATTTTCTCCTTCTGGATGTGCATGGAGTTCTTTGTCCTATGGAGACTGTTCTCTACTGGGGCAATTCAGTTCTGGGTAACTGTGTCCATATGACACTTTTATGTTCTATGTCCCGCGCAGGGAGCATATGTCATGAACAGCGCATATATGATCATAAGGCTTTTTTTTTTTCTTCAAACATCTTTATTACATTTTTACATATGACAAAGGCAATCTTACATTTATATAAATGAAAAACATACAAAATGATACCACTTTAGAAGCAGTTTACATCACAGACACCACTGAAACAACTGTAGCAGCAAACATTATACATCACTTATAAACCACCCAGTCATTGTCAATTAAGTATTATATGGCTCATTCAAATCCTGCCTCTTAACCCTCATTCCTGCTCTGCATATATTGTTCCCACAATTCCATTTTTTTGCTATGTAGTTTGCTCCTTCCTTTTTCTAAAACTCCCAATTCCAGTTGTTTTATCTCTGTTACTGTATTCACTACTTCTACTAAAGTTGGTCTAGACTTTGATTTCAATTTCCTAGTAATTGCTTTTTTGGCAGCCACCATAATTAAACTCAGCAAGGCTATGTCTAGGCAATTCCGATTCTGTAGCATAAGTCAAAAAATTCATCTTCCAAGTCAGTCCAATCTGGTCACCCAGTGTCTCCAACAGAGTGGTCTGCAGGGAATTCCTAAAGTCTGCCAGCTCATTACACTCCCAAAAAATATGTTCCCAGCTACCTCTTTCTTGCCCTTCACATCTCCAACATTTGCTACCCACCTGAGGAAACATTCTTTGGAGTCTACTTGGGGTATAAAAATGCCTATGTAAACACTTCCAGGCAAAGATCCTAAATCTTCTAGACTTTATTGCATATTTGGGAGGTATACATATATCCCCCACTGTCTCATTGTGAAATGCTTATCCAGTCTCTTCCCAATCCTTTCTAAGCTCCTCTGACTGATTCTTATAATTATCATGCAATATTTTATATGCTTTTCTAATTATTCCCTTTTTTAACAGCAGCTTCTGCTCTACTACAGATTCTATTAAAACCTCTACCAGTGCTGGTCTTTCATTTAGGAGCCCCCTATTTCTTTCTCTTTGCCTACACTCTGATATCAATCTTTGATAGGGAAGACAATCTCTAACCTACAGTCCAAATAACTTCTTAGCCTCTTCCCATTCTATTACCTTTCCCTTTCTAGTTATTTGCTCTCAATACATTGGTTCCTTTGCCAGTTTTCTCCAATAAATTCCATCCCCTCTTGCCTATTATCTATATCACTGACCACAGTCATCCCTATCTGCAAAATCTCTTTTCTCCATTCTCATGCTGGTTTGGTTCTTAGAATACTCCCTACTATTTTATGAATATAATACTATGTATGATTTTGGTTGCTCTCCTTAAAAGTCTGCATCCAAAATTCCCATCTCTCCTTATTTCTTGAGCGTCCTCCCTTTGTCAGCATTATTCCTTTCCACTTTGAATTATAGTTTTCTGCTTTTGCTATTGCTCTAAACTACACCCTCAAATTAGGTAATCTTAGTCCACCTTGTTCTGTTGGTAGAATCAGCTTATCCCACTTGACCCTTGCTGTCTTCCCCTCCCCGATAAAATCTTTCAACTCTTTTTTAATTGCTATCTACAACTTCTCCGATTGATAAAAGTATACTTGACCTGTTTGTAAGACTAACGGGACTTACAATATTTTAATAGCTTGTATCTTAGTATACATATCCATATAACAAAACTTCCAGTTTCTCAGATTTTGTAACATCTTCTGCTTAGTCTCTTCCCACATTATCCTTAGCTGTCACCACAGAGTTATTTGTAATCCATACTCCTAAATACTTTATTTTATCACGTCCCCATAAATAAGGATACTGTTGGAGCAATTTGTGTGGGGGTACATAATTTACCAGTACTGTGTTTGTTTCAGCTTCATTAATTTTGTATCCCGAGAAGATTTCAAAGTGTCTTAAAATGTTGCACAACACTGTAATGTCCCTTTCTGGTTTTGTCATGTATAACTTCCACAGGAATACCATCTATTCCTGGGGACTTTCCTGTAGATTGGTTATACATAGCCATTTTTATCTCATGCCTTCCTATTCTGTTTGTACCTTTTCTTGATTTTCATATTTTCCTGTTTTATACAAATTTTCATAACATTTCCAAAATATTTCTAGTACTTCTACAGGGTCTCTTGTTATCTTCCTTGTTACAGGCTCCCTAAGCTTGATGATGCCCTTTCCACTTTCTGTTGCCTGAGCTGTTGTGCTAAAAGTTTTTGTGTTCTAGGATTATCATAAAAAAAAGTTGCAATCTTTCTAAACTCATGCATATTATTGAGGTAATCCCTTATTTTCTGTTTAGCATTCTGCAGCTGCTCCTTCTCTTGTTCATAGGTCCATAAGTCCATACTAGGCTATCTGCCCTGGGGCAATTATAAGCCTAGCCCGATTCTGTATGGCTTACGCCACCCCTTGATTTGAGTATACTGTGCTCTTTTTAAGGTTTAGTTTACTGTGCCTCTGTCTAATAGTGACACGGGAGTAATCCCTGGGACAAACCTACGATCCCCCCAACCACCTATCGAGATTCTTCTTGAAGAGATTCAGTGAGGTGCTTTGCCTCACATGAACTGGAATTCTATTCCAGAGCGAAGGGAGCCTCTGGGTTATGAACCTGTCCCTCCAGCAAGTTCTATTTATTTCTGTGCTGAGGTTCAAGTCCCTCAAGCGTGTGGCTCTAAGGGATTTAGATTTACTGAGGTAGAGCATGTCCATTAATTCTGGATTTGACATAGCTTTGTATGTCAGGCATAGATCGCCTCGAAGTAGGCGGTATGCAACTGAGTAGAGCTGGAGTTTTTTAACCAAACAGCATATGGCATCTGTTTGAGACCCTTGATCCTCTTGGTGAGCTACTTTTGGGGTCTTTCTAATTGCTGCAGGTGTCGAGTAAGGTACATCCCAAAAGGGGCATTGTATTCTACGATGGGCCTGATGAGGGATGAATAAAGGGGCACGATTACCTCTCTTGATCTAGATGTGAAACCCTTCGTGATGAGGTGGGCTATGTAGAAGGTCTTTCTAACCACTTTGGCAATGTGGTTTTCAAAGGAGAGATTGCTATCAACTTAGGTCCCCAGGTCCCTAATAACTTTCACTGTACTTAATGGGTTTCCGCCTATGTGGTAATTTGTGGGCACATTGTTTTTGCCAAAGGGTATGACCATACATTTTTTGGCATTTAGCTTTAAACCATGGCGCTGGCACCAATTATCTGTCTCTGTGAGACCTTTTTGAAGGATGTTTATGTCAGCTGGAGAGTCGTCTGCGAACTTGGTGAGCCATAGTCCTTCCATGTTTGCCTGTACCTCGGAAAAGTATATACCGAACAAGAGTGGTCCCAGGACAGAACCCTGTGGGACGCCACTTGTGACCGGTTTTGAGTCTGACATGGCTCCAGCAACTCTGACTCTGTGGGTTCCGTCTTTGAGCCAGTTTGTGACCCATCTTGTGACATAGGGGTTTATATTTAAGCTGGATAGCTTATCTATGATGCCCGAGTGGGGTATTGTGTCAAATGCCTTTGCAAGGTCCAGATAGGCTGTGTGGACAACCTTCCCTTCATCTATGGCTTTGATGACTGTTTCGAAGAAGTCAACCAGGTTCAAAAGGCAGGATCTGCCCTTGACAAAGCCGAACTGGGTAGGATCTAGTGTCTGTAGGTCCCCAATGTCTTTGTTTATGAGCTCCATGATGATCCTCTCCATAGCCTTGCAGACTAAGCTAGTCAGGCTTATGGGGCGATAGTTTCCAGGGTCCGTAGAGGCTCCACCTTTGTGGAGTGGGACCACTGTTGCTGTACGCCATTCTGTGGGCACATATCCTGTAGTGAGGCTGAGATTGTATAGCTGTTTTATTTGAGGGATTAGTTCCTCTTAGAGTTCATGTAGGACGCAACCCGGGATGCCATCTGGTCCCATGGAAGCAGTGTTTTTTGCTTTGGAGAGGGCAGCCTTCACCTGAGCATCAGAGATGTTTGGGAGGCAGCCCTCTTCCGGGACAGATACTTGCTCTTTTGGGGGGGAGGGGGTGGAGAAGTTTGCACTGAACCTGTCTGCCAGGATATTGGCGATGTCTGTGGGTTCAGTGTATTTTTTGTCATTTAGAATCAACTCAGAACAAGTCTGGGAGTTGCATCCCAGGTTCCTAACATAACTGAAAAAAGCCTTATGATTGTCTTTGGTGTCCTGTGCAATTTCTCTCTCGAAGCTGGCCTTGGAGGATTTTATGAGGGATCGTAATTTTTGCTAGTACTGATCAGAGATGCCTTCCCTATTAGGGATTTTGCTCTATCATGTAGTAGCTTCCTCCTTCTGTTGTACAGTTTATTTATGGCAGGGGTCCACCAGATTGGACGCCTGCCTTTGGATGATTGGGTCTTGGTTTTGTTTGGGATAGCATGATCCATGCATTCCTGGAGATGTCCGTAGAATGCGTTTATATAGGATTCTGCAGTTTGGGCCGTAGTTTCCACTGGCCCTGGGGCTTTGAAGGATTCCACTTCGGTTTTGAGAAGTGAGAAGTTCGCTTTTGAGAAGTTTTTCACTGTGGTTTTCTGGGCTGGGGGTGGGGTCGGGATGTGGACGTCCAGTGAAATTAATTTATGGTCTGATCTTACCAATGAGGGATATACTTCTGGTGTGGAGCATAGAGTCCCCATGTTGGTAATGATAAGGTCTAGTATGTTGTCCCCTCTTGTGGGAGTGGTGACTAGTTGTTCCATAGCATTTGAGTTTATAATTTCCAGGAACCTTTGGGCTAAGGTGCTGGGGCTTGAGTAGTGCTTCCAGTCAATGTTTGGGTAGTTGAAGTCGCCCAATATAATGGTGTTCGGAGAGATCTTCATGTTCTCCAATGTTTTCAGGAAAGCCGAGTGGGAATCCTGACTTTGAGAGGGTGGTCTGTAGGATGCTATAAACTGAAAAGCAGTCTTGCCCACTGTTAGTTGCACATGGATGGTCTCCGATACTGTGCAATGCCACTAACCTGGAGGTGTGGATATCCTTGATAAATATGGAAACTCCCCCTCCTTTTGTGGTTCGGTCCGGGTTTTGGGGCCGAAAAGCATGATATGAAGTATAGCCTAGTAGTGCTGGGGTGCTCTCTGGAGCCTTGAACCAGGTTTCTGTCACTGCACAGATATCGATGTTCTCCATACTGAGGAGAGCTTCGAGTGCATGCATCTTGAGGTTAAGACTTCTGGCGTTAAGCAGCATTACCCTTAGTTTCTTGTTCCTTGTGCTGTCTACGGGGGTGGGTTTGACTTTTGAGCCTTGCCTAAAAGAGGCACTATGGGGTGGCAAGAGCCTTTGCCAATATCCGAAAGCCCAGTGGTGACAGGTGCAAGCCGTCCCTAGCGAAGCAACGTGGCTTGTCGAGCATGTCATCCCAGGCTAACAGACACTGGATCCCCTTTGAATGACACCAAAATTTTAGCCAATTGTTAAAATCGATCATTTTGTCTTTGTACTGTGGCATCATTCTAGGTGAGGGTAAGATGTTGCTCAAGGTCAGGGTCATACCAGCCTGGGCTACATGATCAGAGAGCTCCTCTATGTCTCTTTTCATGTAGTTCAGGGAGGTATCTCAGGTCATTCACACCAGCATGTACAATGACTGAGTCATATTTGTATTTGCTTTGGAGTGACCTGAGTGCTTGCGTTATGTGGCGGATCCTAGCACCCGACAGGCAGCTCACCGTGACCTTCTCTTTATTCAGCCTGGTGAGCGGGACATCAGTGTGTCTGACAATAAAGTCACCTATTACAAGAGTATCAGGTGTGTTATTCAGCCTTAAGGGCTGTGACTGCTTGGCACACTGACTTTGTGGGCTATGTGTTGTGCATGTTTTGTTTTGAGGTAGCATTTGCTTGGATGTCTGCTTTGGAAGTCTCTGTTGCTTAGGTAGATTTTTATTTAGAGCCTCCGAGTATGTTTTTGTGTATTTATGTGTTTGGTTCGCTGATGTGGTGGGACTATGTGATACTGGAATTGTGTTGTGTGAGGTTACCTTCTCCAACTGACTGGTTACACCAGTTTTGAGATGAGAGAGCTCAGCCTCCAGTTTGGCTAAATAGTTGCATCTCTCACATATATTTGAACCTGTTTGGAGGAGGAGAGGGTTGTCCGTGTACATGAGACAGTTGTAACATTGCCTCACAATTCCCAGATTCACCAGCTGGACTGGAGAGGAAACCATTGAGTGACCTTTGGACATGCTGGAGTAATATAGGGAAACTGAATTTAAGACGGACCAATAGAGGACAGGGTAATCGTAGAGAGTATAAGAGTAAGTAGTGCTTATGGTTTATAGTGCTAACTTGTAGGATTACTTAAATGGACCAGTGAAGGTCCTTAGAATGAGAATATGGTGTTTAAATTGAGAGATAGAGCAGTTCTAAGGGAAAAAGTGAAGAGCAGACTTTGTGGAGCCAGGAATAGTTTAAACCCAATTAGGCGGTGCTGCCCGCTGTTGCGCTATGCACAAAACCGCGCAAAAGAGGGTTTTAAGAGAGGAAGATGAAGGAGTTTGGAATTGACCCAAAATGGCCAATAAAACTACAGTTTCAAGTCAGTAACCACTCCCACAGGGGCAGGCAGGCTGCTCAATGTTTTTCACTGCCACTGATCAACAGAGAGACTTCCCTTTAGCCCAAGCAAAAAATAGCCTCCAAGAAACTTACAAACAGTTCAAGAACAGCAAGCCTGTAACTGAACTTTTTTAAATCTCAGAAAAGTGGGAAAAAGCAAGATTTTTTTGTTTTTTTCAGAGATAGCAGAGGTTCACAAGTATCAACAAGTTATAACAGTGCAGTAAATGAGCCCACACAAGAGTGCTAGGCCAAAGATAGATAAAATGCAAGTTTTGAGAAAAAAAACAATTTAAAAATAAGTGCAAACAGGAAATTCAGTAAACAGTTCTAGGTTGTGCTCTAAATACAGTTACTAATGCAGAAATGAAGTTTAACAAGCCAGAAAATGCTCAAAATAGGCAGCTATGCAGAAAAACTTAGCAAATAAACAGAGGAAAAATACTTAAAATCTCAAAAGTGGCTCCTTTCTTCTCTCAGCGTTTTCTCCTCTTGGTGGGTGCTTCACCAACAGCCAACAAGCCTGAAAAGATGTCAAAACCACGAGGCAACCAGGTTTTAAGAGAGGAAGAAGAAGGAGTTTGGAATTGACCCAAAATGGCCAATAAAACTACAGTTTCAAGTCAGTAACCACTCCCACAGGGGCAGGCAGGCTGCTCAATGTTTTTCACTGCCACTGATCAACAGAGAGACTTCCCTTTAGCCCAAGCAAAAAATGGCCTCCAAGAAACTTACAAACAGTTCAAGAATTTTCTTAAAGCCTGTAGCTGAACTTTTTTAAATCTCAGAAAAGTGGGAAAAAAGCAAGGTTTTTTTTGTTTTTTTCAGAGATAGCAGAGGTTCACAAGTATCAACAAGTTATAACAGTGCAGTAAATGACCCCACACAAGAGTGCTAGGCCAAAGAGAGATAAAATGCAAGTTTTGAGAAAAAAACGATTTTAAAATAAGTGCAAACAGGAAATTCAGTAAACAGCTCTAGGTTGTGCTCTAAATACAGTTACTAATGCAGAAATGAAGTTTAACAAGCCAGAAAATGCTCAAAATAGGCAGCTATACAGAAAAACTTGGCAAATAAACAGAGGAAAAATACTTAAAATCTCAAAAGTGGCTCATTTCTTCTCTCAGCGTTTTCTCCTCTTGGTGGGTGCTTGTTCTGAGAAATTCCTCATATTTTGCAATACTTTAACATTTGTCAATCCCTCTAAATAACTATTCTTACTGTTTAACCATATCTCCCTTTCTTTTATTTCCAATCTAGTTTTAAACTCCACTTTGATTTTATCCCATTTTAGCTATGTTTTCTGAAGATAATTCTATCTTCTCTAGTAGCTCCTGAATTAATTCCACAAACCATTCCTTAAATTCCTCTCTTTTCAATCGATAATGGGAAAGTGCCAGTGTCTCATTTTTATTTCATTACCTTGCATTTTTATTTTAGTTATTATTGGTGCATGATCTGAAATGGTTATCGGGTGTGTTTCAAGACCAGGGTTGCCAGATTTCCAGCCCCCCAGGTAGGGACAAAGGCAAGTGAAGACCAAGGGAAAAAAAAAAAAAAAAAGGACTTTAATGCGGAACACAGTTCCCCATTAAAGAACAGTAGCTCAATAGCTCTGCACTAAACACGGAGCTTCTCATGTTTAATGCATTGCAGTTCCACATTCAACACAAGTAGCTCCGTGTTTAGCGATTTTTGATTGGCCTGTATACCGGCATATGAGCCAATCAAAGATCGCTAAACACGGAGCTTCTCGTGTTTAATGCGGAACATAAGAAGCTCCGTCTTTAGCAATTTTTGATTGGCCCATATGCCAGGTATACGGGACAATCAAAAAAAACAAAGTGGAGGCTGGCCGGGATTTAAACCGGCAGGGCAGGACTCGGGATCAGGCTGCTGATCTCGGGACAGTCCCACCCAAATAGGGATGTCTGGCAACCCTGTTCAAGACCTTTAATTAAATGCACACGTTCCTGGGAGATATAAAATCTATCTAGCCTAACCCAGTTTTTGTATCTCGGTGAGTAATACGTAAATTCACTCCGAACTCGTAGTACTGAATTCACATCTTCCATGCCAAACATTTTCATAAATTTCTTCAAAAAATCTACTATCCTTTGCTATATTTCCCCTTCTGGGCCCCACGACACATCTTCACTGATGCAAACCAAATTCCAGTCTCCACCTATAAGTAATATTCCTTGTTGAAAGCGGATTATTTCTCCTAGAATTTTCTTAAGCTCTATTATATCAGTTTTAGGGGGATGTAAATGCATGCCAGTATAATCCTCCTCCCTAGCTAGTAGCCCCTTAGTACTATGTACCTTCCATTATTATCTTTTTTCCCCTTCTATAACTATTGGAGCTCCTCTTGCACGTAATATAAGTACTCCTCTTTTCCTTGGAAAAAACATCCTGAAAACCTTCAGTTCTTTCCAGGTGTGTTCCCTGTAGCATAGCTATTTGCACTCTATATTTTTTAATACAGTTCACTACTCTTTTTTATTTCTTATATAGTTATTATTACCACCTTTTATATGCAACTGTTCTTTTGCTAAATGTCTAGTTCCAACTTTTATGTTACATGTATATAATGTTCAGCAGGTTGATCTTTTATACAATTGTTTCAAGTCATATCCACTTGCTCCTGTGTCACATCTTACATAGCTTTTTTTTTTTGAAAGCCATCAAACAGAGCAAGCAACCCCCAAAAATCCCTCCTAAAAACTATGAACTTAACAATAACACACAAAACTATGTACATCTTCAAATACTGAAGTTTTTGCTTCCTAATAAGAACATAAGTTCTTAGCTGACAGCTACACAGACAGGCTACAGTTAACCAAAAAGAAAGGCTAGTCATGCTAAGATGCATGGTACAGCCTGTACCATTAGTAAGTGCTATTTGATTTTGTATTTCTTTATAACCCTCCCAGTTGAGAAAACACTCGAATGCTCTCAGTAAACACTTCCTCCAAGCCATTTCTCTTCATCAAATTGTCTTCTAGTGACATGTAAACCAGACACAAAACTGCTAAGGGGACCTTGTTTATCAGAAAAAAAGGCTACAATGTTCAATATTCTTTTTCATTTACATGCTTTGTAATAAACTTGTTACTGGATAACGCCTAGCGTTTTTACCCAATCATTTCCCTATGCAAGCATGGGAAAAAGCACACTGATTTTCCTTTTGTCATACTCTCTTAACCAGAGCCTTCCACACACCCCATCTCCTCCTCTCATTTTTTTTCATTGCACTGCCTACATTTCTCAAAACTGAACAAAGAAAAAGAGAGAAGGGCGAACAAGAAAAAACAAAAGCACTTGTTTATATTAATATCCTCATTTCATTACAAAAACAGAGAGAAATTTACTCTAACTGGTTTTGTATAATCTTAAAAGCTGTCATACCTGGGAAAACCCCTGCTTGTTTTTAGAGAACATTATGTCCTAGTCAATTTCTCTGTTTTTTTTTCTTCTTTTCCATCAGTCAATCCCTTTCCACCAGACTGTCTCTAGTTTCTCGTTATCAGATTGTCTCCATGGAGGCATGAAGACCAGCTGCAGAAATTCTACTTAGTATACATTTTTGCAACTGCTAGAAAAAAAGCCCTTACAATATTCAATATTCTTTTCATTTACTTGCTCTCTGTCTTAAAACAAAGGTCCTTAATCTTTCATTTCCCATGAAAAATGAAAAAAAAAGCACATTAATTTGAACTCTGTCATGCACACTTAACCAGGCTACCTTTTTCCCTTTTTTTATTATACTGTTTATGTTTCTCAAAACTACATAAGAAAAAGAGAAGGGAGAAAAATAAAAACACCACCTGTTTACAATCCCCATTAAACCCAAAAATAGCATGCAAAGAAACCATGCAACACAGCTATAGTACTATTAAGGAAAAAAAAGTGTTTTCTTTACTTACAGTTAGCGTTCTCCCCTCTTTTCCCCTCCCAAAGCATTTTTCCAAACATTAGTGACCTGAAGTAGGGCATATACTTTAGAGTCCCCCACTCAGTAAACAAATTTTGAAGAAGTCCAATATTTCCAGATTTTCTTGTGCTGTCATATTTGACAGATATAATCACTGCAATGTAATACCACATTATGTTACTGATTTTATTACTGCTCTTCTCCATCACACAAAATCCTGTCTCTGCTTCATTTCCAAGGTAATCTCGATTCTTCTAGTCAACTCTCCTGCTCTCTTCCTTCTCTTCAACATGTTCTGTTGAAATACTGGAAAAGATTTCACAGGTGCAGTCTCTCTATGGTCTTTATTACCAGAGGAACAAGAAGTTAAATCTCCTTCTATTTCACAGCTCAGTTTTTGTTGGATAAACTTTTGTAGTTCCTCCTTAGTATGCACGTCATCAAAAAATGATTTTGTCCCTCCAAGGAAGAATACCACAAAGACAGCTGAATACAGCAGTTTGAATCTCACACCTGCATCTCGATATTCTCTGAATAGAGGAATGAATTTACTTGTCTTTTGCCTGGTGTACAATGATCATTCTCTACAAACATACTGCTGTCTCCTACTTTTAGTACTTAGTCCTTCTGCCACAGTTTTGACAGAATCAACTATTTCTGCTGGTAGGATTGCATCCTTACTACTAAAGGTCTAGTCTGCTTTCTTACAGCTAGATTTGGAGCATACACACAAAGTGCCTGTTCAAGTAATTAAGTCCTGCTGTGGAATACCAGTCCAGTTGCTTATTTGTGCTTTCATAAATTTAATGCAGTCTGTTCCTTCCAGCTCCTCTGGTACAGCTGAAAATCTCAAGTTTTTCCTATGTGCTCTGTCCTCTAATTCTTTTTTGAAGCATATCTTCCTGAGTAGTCTCATATTCAGCCAGCCTTTTCTTCATTTTGACCTCTGATTTTTGCAGCGTTATCTCCTTGTCCTGCGGTGGTGCTGCTGTGGTAGCGTTGTCGCCTCACAGTAAGATGTTGTCCTGTTCAATTCTCAGCTAGAGCGTCTTCTGTGTGGAGACATCCGTGAACGGGTGTACCTTCGTTGAAGGTTGTGCATCAGGGCTGGCAACTCGGCACGTAAAAATCTGCTGCCAATCATTAGCGGACCGGAGTTCTGCTGTGGCGATCCCTCACCGGGAAAAGCCGAAAGACACAACAAAAAAATCTCCCCATCCGAATATCTGTTTAAAGTTTCTTCCATTTGTTCCAGCCTTTTGTTGTTTGTGTTGATATACTATCAGTGTTTTGTATATTTTAACTAGGTCTACTTGCAGCTGTCCTATATCATCCTGCAGGTTATTGGAAGTCATGTCTGAAGGTTGCATCACTTTTTGCTGAACAGATGCAGAACTCTCCCTAGTCAGTGTTTCTTCCTCACTTTTGTAGCGGATTTTTTTTCAGGACTTCTGTATTTCTTTATTCCTGCCATCCAGGCAGTGCACTTACTAGCCAGTTACCAACATTCTCAAATAAACACAAGTCTACTGGGCTTCTCTGCTATGTTTCTGTTTTCACACTGGGAGAGCTAGAAACAAGCTGTTACTCAGTGTGCAGCCATATTGGAACTCCATGATCACAAGGCTTTGATATCATGGCTGAACACTGGGCTGCCCTGGGCAGGAGACCCTATAGTAAAGAATACTGCAACAGTAAAGAGGATAACATCTATTGTTACGGTAAGATTTTAAGCAACTGTACTTTATGGTGAACACATAACTTTCTTATTCATTGCTGTCTTTTTTTTTTATCTGATTCAACCTCTGGGAAAGATTCTCTAGCTACCAGAACCCCTGGGGGTATCAAAGAAGGACATTCTCAAGAATGGTGGCGCCAAACGATGTACGGGATCTTACTCAAAAATATTTTTGTCAAATAAGACAAAATATTTAAATACAATCAAACAAATAGAGAAGTATCTGAACATCTAAAAGATGTATGGGATCTTGAATGTACATCCAGCTTGTCATGGTATATGAATGTGTGGACCAACTTGCTATAGCACAAATTTAATCAATAGGAACTTTACACATAAAGGCAGTAGAAGTAGCAGCAGACCTTGTTGAATTAGCTTGTGGTTTTCCTGGTTAAAGAAAGACACAGTTTTTCATAGACAAAAGATATACAATATAAAAGCCAGCTTGACAGTCTGACTTAAGAAACATTCTGGAATAACTCGGCACAAGAGCTATGGACAACAGATCAGTTCTGCTAAAATCTTTAGTCTTTTGGACATAAAATCATCTAAGTTGTCTGTGAACATCTAATATATGCAGAGTATAATCTCATTTGCTAGAAACTTATGAAAAGAATGCTGGTAATGTAATGGTTTGATTAAGGTTCATTTTGGATGCCACTTTTTGGAAAGAACATGGCATTTATTCTCAAAGAAACCCTGCCCTTATGGAAGATGAAGTAAAGGGTTTTACAAGAAAGTGCTTGAAACTTGGAGAGCCTTCTCCTTGAAGTGATGGTCATCAGGAAGATGTTCTTCCAATAAAGCCGTAGGCTGCAGGTTTAAAGGGAGGTTTTGTTAATACTTGAAGAAAGATAGTAATGTCCCATGAAGGGACTGGATCCCTAACAGGCAGTCTCAATAGGAAGGTTCCTTCTTTATAAAGGCCTTTGAAATCTTTAGTGACGCTGTAGGAGTCTGATTGTGTCCAATATGTAAATTGGAAATAACTGCTAATTGCACTCTGACTGTTGAAAAGCTAGCACCTTTGTGGAAAAGATCTGACAAGAAGTTTAGAATTGAAGGGAGAGGAGCTGAAAAAGGATCTAATTCTGTCAGAGGATCCCAGACTGAAAACTTCTTCCATCTGTGGAGGTAAACATTCCTGGTACTCGATTTTTGTGAAGCTGAAAAAAATACAAACCACCTGAGCAGAAAGCCTGGCATCTCTAAACATGATTAAAATTGGAGGAACCATGCAGTTAGCTTCAGTGTATCTGGGTCTGGGAGAGGTACTAGATGAGGCCAGAGAAAGAAAAAAAAACAAACTTGTCACGGCCAAAAAGAAGCAATGAGGATTACCTTGGCCTTGCACCTTCTTGTTTTCTGAATAAACTTTGTTATTAGAGAAAAAGGGAGGGAAAGGCATATGAGAGACCCGGGGGTTAACTGTGGACTAGAGCATCTCTCACTGCCTATCCTTGCTGATGGATTACGGCAAAGTAATTGCAGTGCTTGTTGTTTAAGTACAAAGCAAAAAGACTGCAGCATGGCTGACCATAGTGTTTGAAGATTTGATTCACCACTGCTTAACTGAAGGACTACTCATGGGGCAGAAGGATGAATCTGCTCAGTCTGTCGACTAATACACTGGAAGTCCCCAGGATATGCAATTGCTATGAGAAAGCAACAGGAAGACATCACCCACTGCCACACCCATGGCCTACCAACGTAAAGGATAGGAAGGGTTCTGCCTTGCCTGTGGATGTACCAGACTACTGCCATGTTTGCCCATATGTATGGAAATCACACTCTTGAAAGAGTCCTGGAAAGCCTTTAACACTAGGAGGACTGCGCTCATTTTCAGGACATTTATGTGGAGTCTGGCCTCCATATGTGACCATAAACCTTGGACCTTCTTCCCTTCAAAATGCCTCCCATCCTACCGCAGGAGGGAAGCATTTGTAGTTACTATGGCTGTGACAGAATGTGCAGGAAAGGACCAATCATCCAGGAGAGCTATCGAGTTTAACCATCACCTGATTTACGATCTGAAAACAGGTGTCAGATGAATCTGAGCATGAACAGGTTGCAAAATCTGGGACCACTGTATAGAAGGGATCCAGTGAAGAGATCTCATGTGGTATCTGGCTATCTGCCTTAACATTCGAAAAACAAGTCTCGCAGGGTGACGAGTGTTGGAGAACTCTGGAGACTTGCTATCTCATTGCTCACATTCAGGTGGCATTCGATGAACTCTCTCTGTTGTTAGGGTGTCAAGTGGCTCTTTGCTTGATTGTCTGTGATTCCCAATTCCTGAAGAAGATGGAGCAAGATATCCCACTGTTGGCCCAGATCATCACTTCTTAGGATGGTGATGAGCCAATCATCTAAATATGGGAACACCCATAACTCTAATAGTCTCAGATACACTGGAACTACTGTCATGCCTCTGGTGGTCACCTAGGGGGGTCTGTGGTGAGGCCACAGGGCAGTGCCCTGAATTGGAAATTATTGTCTTCCTGTTGAAAATGGAAAAATCTCCTGGTTTGCCTCGCTATCTTGACATGTTAGTAGACGTCTGTGCTGTGTACTTAAAGGATTTTTGACTGGAAACAGACTGCCTACCCTGCTTGGATTACTTTTGAATGCTTAGTAATTCTGTATAATATTTCAAACTATATATTTTTTATTATTTTTTTTTTTACTTAGGACGAGTTTAAGTTCGCTACCTCTACTACCATTATCTGATCTGATTAATATACAGTGCTTAATTAGATATATATATGGATTGAAAATCGGGTCTTTATTGAATGTTCGAAGATTAAAAATTACGAGTCTCATATGGTTGACACCATATGATCTGATTTTTGAATGTTAGAACGTTGTAACAGAGATCTCCGTACAGAGCGGAACGGGAAGCTTTCCCTTTTATGCACTGTAGTGCGATCTCGAAGTTGGTATATTTAAAGAGCGGGGGGTGTGGTGGGTGCAGCAGAGGGGCTTGCCCCCCCCTGCTTACAGCATTCAGGTAGGTGCTTTGTGTATATATTTTTTTTAATTAGATATTCAAACTTTTGAAAGTTCAATCATATAGTGTTGACCATATGACAGTCTCTTACACCGTTTTTTTTTTTTGGACCCACTATACTTGTTTAGTGGGTTGTTTGAGACTTAGGGGATACCACAGAGATTACTTAAAATTTAACTATAGCAAACATTACTAGGAGGAGAAATATTTTTTAAAGTTTTATATATATATATATATATATAAATATATATAAATATATATATATATATATATATATAAATATATATATATATATCTACACACACACACACATATATATATATATATATATATATATATATATATATATATATATATATATATATATATATACATACATACATAAATATACAAAGAGAGAAAGGGAGACACACACATACTAAAATGTGAGGAGAGGAAAGGAGAAAAAAAACTGTCTGAGATGGCACTGAGACAAAAATTCTAAAGACTTAGCTGATATTATATGTTAGAGTCCTGGAAAATATGCCCTTCTTGATCAGGCAGCAAACAAAATCTGAGGTATTTTGGAGAAAGAGAGGGATTATAGGTAGAGGATTAATCAGAGCCCTGGATCCCCTGGATCCACAACTTCTCAAGGGCAGAGATCAGAAACGGTCAGATCTAATAACTCAAAGAGCATCACAGAACTAGTTCAAACAAGCACAAAATCTCTTTGTCTATAACTTAACTGATTACATTTTTGTCAGAGATAGAGTTTTATTTAAGTGTTTGACAATATACCCACGATAGAATCATACATAAACTCAGGGATCTGAAGGCAAATAAATCTGCAATGCCCCCAATGTCTCTTACAGACAGAGGCAGACAGCAAACATTCCCTAACTAACATACAAACCCACAAATAACTTTTTAGCAAACTCATAACATACCCCCTCCAATTAAGGCGCACATGTTACAAGGGGACACAATTGGATTCGGATGCATGGCTAGGATTATACAGGGCCTGGTGGTCAATAAAGTACAGTTGTGTACCTACCATAAATGTAGATGTTTGAGTGTATTCACTGTTGCAGTCATTACTCTTGGGTTAGGCTACCCTCAGTCGGCCAGAATTCCAAAGTCTAGGTCCGGCGTCAGTTGCTGTCGCCTCTTCCCTGACGTCAGTGCGCCAGGGGTATAAAAGATGCAGCTGACGCCATTTTCTTCAGTTTTTCTTGCCCCAGATGTCAGGTGCCCCCAAATTGGAAGGCTGAAAAATATACCAATAAAAATGCATGCACAAAAATAACATTTCCTTCATCTACAAGCAAATACACCAAATAGGTTGTATAGGATAGAGAAGTGCAGATAAGTCCCAGCAAAGAAAAGGGGGATTGTGGGAGGGCAACCTGGACTGCAACAGTGAACACACTCGAACATCTACATTTATGGTAGGTACACAACTGTACTCTGTTCATCGTGTTTCACTGTTGCAGTCATTACTCTTGGATCGAATCCCAAAGCTGAGGATGGGTGGCCGGGCTAAATAGGATTAGGAGAGGCTATGAGCCCCTGCAGAACTGCAGTGGCAACGCCTGCTCTGGACTTAGAGTAAAGAGGTAAGTGGTAGTGCTTTATGAAAGTGTGCACTGAACTCCAAGTTGCAGCCTCTAAAATATCTTTGGTTGGTACTCCTCTGAGGAAGGCTGCTGAGGTGGCTGCTGCTCTGGTGGAATGAGGCCTAATGCCCTTAGGCACTGTTTTGCCATGCTGAAAATAGCAGAAACGGATGCAATGGCTATCCATTTAGAAATAGTCTGTTTTGAGATGGCCTTTCCTTGTGATCCTGCAGCATATGACACTAAAAGTTGCTCAGTCTTTCTGAAAGCTTTAGTTCTGTCCAAGTAGAAGCGTAACTGCCTGTGTATGTCCAAAGAATGCAGAATTTTCTCACCCCTGTTCTGCGGATTTGGGTAAAGGGTAGGCAAGTGAATGGTTCGATTGAGGGCCACACTGGACACCACCTTAGGCATAAATGTAGGGTTTGTCCTCAGAGAAACCCTGTCTGGATGAAAGATTATAAAAGGTTCCACAGCCATGAATGCTTGTAACTCCGAGACTTGTCTTGTAGAGGTTATTGCTAGGAGCAGAGCTGTTTTTCCAGGATAAAAATTGTATATCTGCTGTCGATGCTGGCTCGAAAGGAAGCAGTGCGAGTTTTTCCAAAAAATAATTGAAGTCCCAGGCTGGAAGTGGTGCTCTCCTTGGAGGCCTAATGTTTTTGGCCCCTCTGAGGTACTGCCTTATTAAAGGATGAGAAAAGATAGGTTGTTCTGTATTGTAATGAGCTGAAATGGCAGAGGCATGAATCTTAATTGATGAGAATGAAAGACCTTTTTCAGCATCTCAGTTAGGTATCGTAAAATCTGTGAGATATTTGGAACACACATGTCAATGCCTTGTTCCTGGTTCCAAGCACAGAATCTCTTCCATTTTTCTGCATAAGATTTTCTGGTACTGGGCCTCCTGGCCTCCAAGATAACATCCATAACAGCTTTTGAAAGGGGAGTGTTCTGAATGGCTACATTATCCGCCATGCTGCCAGATTTAGGGTTCTGAGTTGGCTGTGCAGGATCTGATTGTTTTGTTGGGTCAGCAAATGAGAAGTTTGAGGCAATATCCATGCTGGACCTTGAGACAAGCTCTTTAGGATTGGGTACCAGTGTTGGCGTGGCCAGTCTGGTGCAATCAGTATAATTTTTGGCTTCTCTTGTCTGACCTTCAGGAGTACCCTGGGAAGGAGAGGCAGTGGAGGAAAGGCATATACTGTCAGATTTTTCCAGCTGAAGGATAGGGCATCCACTTTCCATGCTTGCTTGTGATAAATCCTTGTGCAAAACTTCGCAAGTGGCAGGTGTGAGGGGAGGCAAATAGATCTATGTCTGGACATTCCCATTTCCTTGTTATCATGCTGAAGACTTGTGGATCCAGTTTCCATTTGTGGGGATCCATGAGATTTCTGCTTAGTTCATCTGCCAGAGTATTTGTTTTTCCTGGCAGGAATTGTGCTTGTAGGTGAACTTGAAAAGCCAATGCTGTGTCCCATAAGGTCACTGCTTGTCTGCAGAGGGGGTAAGAATGTGTACCTCCCTGCTTGTTTATGTACCACATGACTGTAGTATTGTCTGTCTTTATCAGTAGTTGTCCTGGATGAAGCAGGTCCTTGAAAGCTGTCAGGGCATTTTGAACAGCTAGCATCTCTTTTTGATTGATGTGAAGATGCATCTGGTTTGCAGGCCATGTGCCCTGAATACATTTTCCTGCCATATGGGCCCCCCAGGCATAATCTGATGCATCCATTGTCATTGTCTGTCTGGCTGTGGGTAAACTGAATGGCAGACCCTTGTTGTGGTGACAGGCTTCTGCCCACCATTGAAACTCCTGTTGCAGGCAGGGAATGAGTGCAATGACTGTCTCCAGGCTGTGGCAATGGTGAGTCCAAACACTTTTTAGATACCATTGTAGTTTCCTCATATGCAGTCTGGCATATGGAATTAGTAGAATGCAAGATGCCATGAAACCCAAGGCCTGCAGGATTCTCCTTGCAGATAAGTGAGTTTTTGTTGCCAAATCCTTGAAGTAAGAAGTCAGTTGTTTTTGCCTGTCTGGCGTGAGATAAGCCATCTGGGCAGTTGAATTTAAGCTTGCACCCAGGAATATTATCTCTTGAGAGGGCACTAGTTTTGATTTATTTTTGTTTACTGTGTACCCTAGGCCAATTAGTAATCTTTTTACAAACGCCAGATGCTTTAGAAGAATGTCTTTGTTCTCTGCTTGAATTAGGCAGTCGTCCAAGTAGGGATATATTTGAATTCCTCTGTCTGCAAAACGCAATTACTGGTGCTAGGCATTTTGTGAAGACCCTGGGCACAGTAGATAAGCCAAAGGGCAGTGCAGAGAATTGGTAATGCATTGAGCCAGCTATGAATCTGAGGTACCTTCTGCAAGATTGTCTGATTGGGACATGCAGGTATGCCTCTTTTAGGTCCAAAGTTACGAGCCAAGCCGTCTTGCCCAGCATGGGCAGTAGCTGCTGTAGAGTCAACATCTTGAATTTTGGAACTTCCAGAAAAGTATTTAGTATAGACAGGTCCAGTATTGGTCTCCAGGTTTTGTCCTTTCTGGGTACTAGGAAAAGTCTGGAGTAAAATCCTTGCCCCTGCTCTTGTTGCGGTACTTGCTGAATGGCCCTCATGTCCATGAGGGCTGTAATTTGTTTTTGTGCTTCTGCCCATTGATTGTGTGGCAGGTCTGGCATACCTTTTGACCTTGGTAGAGTGTGAAAATTTAACCAGTAGCCTTGGGACACTATGTTCAGGACCTATTTGTCTTGGGTAACCATTTGCCAATTTGATGAAAAAAGTGCTAGTTTCCCCCCTAAGGGGGCTGCCAAAAGAAAAGGGCTTGGATGTGGTAGAGGAAAGTCATTGGGACTGTTTCCTGAAAGGTTGTGTTTTGTCTTCTCCACTTTTGGAGGTAGGAGCACCCCATTGTTTAGGCCTGTATGAGCCTTGGGGCTGAGATCTGCCTCTGGGACACCTGTATCTGCCTCTTTGTGGTCTGTCTGACACTGGAAAGGACCAATTTTTAGAAGGCCAGTTGCTGCTAAACCTGGGTGGCTGTACCTGTAAGAAATCCTTGACTGTCTGCATGGATTCTGCTTTATCCTCCATTTTTTTCAACACCTCTTCTGCTTTAGTACCAAACAAAGTATCATGCTGTAATGGTGCATCTAATAATTTTGCTTTAACATGATCAGGCAGATTCTGTTCCTTTAACCAAGCATGCCTTCTAATAATAGAACCTGTAACAGCAGCCCTGCAAGAGGCCTCCAGTGAATCATAACCACATTGCAAAGTATGCTTTCCCACTTGTTCAGCTGCATGCAATAAATCCTGTAATTCCTTGTTCTCTGAACATTCAGTATTTGTCAACAATTTCTGTTTAAGCAGAGACATTAAATGTTGCTGATATTTAAGCATATGAAACTGACAATTTAAAGCCCTTACAGGCAAGGTAGCAGAAGTGTAGACTTTTCCCCCCATCTGTCTAGAGCCCTAGAATCCCTATCAGAGGGGACAGGGTTTTTTGCAGTGGAAGCTTTAACCCCTTTGGGACCCTGAGGTATAGTTTCTGGGTCAGCAGAGGGGTTTTTATAAAGGAATTTATGAGAATCCGGGACCCTGTAGTATCTGTCTGGCTTAGCAGGTGCAGGGGGTAGAGAGTCAGGGGACAGGTCGGACTCTGAAAATATATCATCTACAATGTCTAGAACAGGTGGAATAGCAAGGGGTCTGTGCTGAGGAAGTAGCAGAAAGTCCCTGAGCCTTTTCTTAGATTCAGAATAATCTTGGCTGTCCCAGTGGAAATGCTCCCTCATGGTATGCAGGGTTTCCCCAAAAGAATAATCCTCAGGAGGAGAGGCTGAAGGAATGGATTCTTCGGCATCAGAATCCTCATAGGGAAGCATGGAATAATCCTGTGCAGAAGAGGAATCAGAGGAAAGAGAAACCTGATCAGAAGAATCATACTCTGTCTCTTGCCTAGGCCTCTTATCAGGAGGGGGATGAGAGCCCCTGATCAAAGTAATTAGGTCTTCGGCCATTTTGAGCATCTGTTTTTGGGCATGGAAGTCTGAGTAGGAGAATGCTGTACTTGTTTCTTTGTCTTTAGAGCTGCTTTAGTCTTTGTCTTTGAAGCTGAAGATGGCTTAATATATAGTTGTGTAGGTCTGAAGACACCCCCAGAAGCCGATGCCTGCTTAGCGGCTCCGAACCCATCTGTGGGAATGACTTCCGAGTGTCCAATACCTTGAGTATCCAGAGGCCCAGTCGGCTCCACGTGGGAGTCGGAAGTGGCCTGTGGCTCTGAGGTAGTGGGCAACAGGGGCTGCGAAAGCACCTCACTGAGAACCGGTGACTGGCCTAGCAGAGGCCTCGTCGTCAGTTTTGGACCTCGGATGCCTATCCTTTTCCTTGCGTTTTTTGTAAACTGCTGTTGTCGGCTGTTCCGATGGCATTATATAGTTAAATCTTCGGCCAAAGTAATGAAATGCAAAATCAAACTGATGCTTAATAGTGCGTTGGTTAAATCTAGCACAAAACCGACAGCTAGCAATGTTGTGATCAGGGCCTAGGCAAGGAATACAGTAAGAGTGAAAATCCTTATGAGGTATTTGCTTCCCACAAGAAATACAATTGTTAACTTTTTCTGACATTGGTCTGGAGCAAGAAAAAGTTTCCCCAACGGGGTACTTAGCTTTAATGAAGACTTCGGTTCTGAAATTTGGATTTGAAAATCTCAGGAGTCGGCCGACCGGCACTTGCAAACTGCTTTTGCTTTGGGCACCGCGCGGCAAGAAAGACAGAAGAAAATGACGTCGGCTGCATCTTTTATACACTTGCTGCACTGACGTCAGGGAAGAGGCGACAGCAACTGACGCCGGACCTAGACTTTGGAATTCTGGCTGACTGAGGGTAGCCTGCCAGCAGGATAACCCAAGAGTAATGACTGCAACAGTGATACATGATGAACATCCTAGTACACACCTATGGGCCTATGAACCTGGGTCCATAATTGGTTACATGGCTGTACACAACTGGTAACATCAGAAGGATTTTGATTCTCAATGTCCCCTGTCACCAGTGGTGCCCCTCAAGACTCTGTCCTTAGGCCACTGTTTTTTTACCTCTTTTTCTGAGATGTCAAACTGAGTCCAGTGTCTTTCTCACCAGATAAATGCAGATGATTGCGAACTGGGAACGTTGTCATTAGTCCTGCTGACACAACTTCTGCTCAAACAGCACTTGACAATACACATGATTTAGAAATGATCTTGTCTGCAATGTTAAAAAAATATAGAATTCTTGTCATTTGGCAACCCCTCCTCCATTCAAAAGCTTTACACACTGTAAATACGCAACAGTTAAAAGCTGACAAAATAGTAAAAGACATTGGAGTCCTTGTAGACGCTGACTCCTTTGATACCCATACACCCATTACTGTCCACATATGCAGCTGCCCCCAATCCTTTGTAGGGCTGAGAACTGTTTAAAAAATGTAACTGTCACCATTTGCACTACTCTTAAATGAAAAATGATAGAACACTCCACCCTGATTGGTGCAACTGGAGAAGGTACAAAGATTCCTCACAAACTGGACTGAAAGTCTTCACGGCTTGTCTTACATCAAGAGACTATAGCAACTCTAGTCTTCTCTGTATCATATTGCCTTCTTAGAGGAAACCTAAGCCTGACATATAGTGCATTAAAAGACTTCTTACTATATAAAGCATTTCTGCTTAAAATATTCCCTGGTTACCTGTATACAAGAGGGCATTCAACATCAATAAAAATTAGTACTGATCATATTGGGAAATTTAATCCTAATCTATTAAAGTAGAGAGAAACTGTAAGCCTCCAAGCCAAAACTTCAGTGAAAAGTTTGTAGTTACAGTTGAAAACAGATACAGGTCTATAAGACACCACATAGGTTAAATCTTTATCAGGCATTGGTACTTCTGATATAATTGCCCTTTTCTGTGATGCTGGGCCTCACCATTATCTAATACACAGTGGAAAATTTTCACCAAATTTTTCCTTACAACAAAGATAAATATCTATGGGTAAGTCATTTGGATCAGGTGATGTTCCTCTTTACTGAACTTTCAAAACCATTTCAACTTTCTCTACTGTAATCTCAGCCATCTAGAAATGAACATGTAGTGGGGTATTCTTAGAAAGATCTAAATCTTCCAAAACAATTCCTATTTCTACTACTAGAAAGTTTGCGACAAGATCCCTAGTTAATAAGATGTTTAAAGCAGTTAGCAAGCATTGGAATTCTCTTTCTCATACAGCAAAATACAGTTAAGTAGTAAACTGTATCATAACAGTAGAAGCTCTTACAGATCACTATTGCAGTGGCTTAAGCTAATGGAGAAGGATATGACCAACCAGACATCTTTTCAAAGTTTAAGGACACCTTTCACAAGCTCAAACTGCCAGGAGCTCCATATAAAAAGGCAGTGCCAAAAATCTCAGAGCTTTCTAGCTGTCAAACTGCATTCCTTCTGCAAACTTCATGGTACTGACACTTAGCTAGTGATTCTTCAGTGATGGACAGATAAGTTTCCTGCTGGGGAAATTCTTCCACTAAGTTAATTTTCTGAGGAAAACTATTGATTTTTCTGTGAAATTGTGTTTTTTTACAAGGAAATTTTGTTTTTTGGGAGTGTCATTACTCATTAGGGGAGTTTTACTAATAAATGCTTGTGTGAACAAACTGTTAAAAATTATGTCCTTCCATATCATAGTTGGGTACTTTTCCTTTATCGGGGCAACAGTTCTTTTGCATTGTGAAACACTACATGGCACATGTTGCAGAGTTTTTGATGTGTACCAAATAGAAAACATTATGGCGCATACTTTGATTTGAAAGTGGGTGTCAGAAGACAACCGAATAATATGTCTGTTGTAATGTCGTGATCCCCGGAGTGAATTTCCTATCTCCCATCCAATCGTCAAGGTTCCTTTTGAAGAGGGCCAAGGAGGAGCTCTGCTTGACATGTATGGGCAGTCTATTCCAGAGTATGGGGAGTCTCTGGGTCAGGAACCTATCCCTCCAGCATGTTTTGTTCATTGTGATGACAAGGTTTAGATCCCTGGAGTCTGTGGCTCTGAGGGATTGGGATTTCTTTAAGTGGAGCATGTCCAACAGCTCAGGGTTTGACATGGCCTTGTAAGTTAAGCAGAGATTGCCTCTGATTAGACAACATGCCACAGAGTACAGCTAGAGTTTTTTTAGACGGTCAGCATAGGGCATCTGCTTTAGGCCTGTGATTCTTTTAGTGAGGTATTTCTGCAGCCTTTCCAGCTGTTGCAGATGTCTTGTGAGGTACATATCAAATGGGGCGTTGTACACTATGAGTCTATTGAGGGATGAGTACAGTGGGACAATGACGTCCTTTTTTCTGGATGAAAAGCCCTTAGTGATGAGGTGTGCCACATAGAAGGATTTCCTGACTGTTGTGGCGATGTGGTTATCGAAGGTGAGACCACTGTCCACCTGTGTCCCTAAGTCTCTCATCACACTTTCGGTGTTTAGTGTACTACAACCTATGTGGTAATTCATGGGTACATGGTTTTTCCCAAAGGGGATAACTATACATTTCTTGGCATTAAGCTTGAGCCCATGGCTCTGGCACCAAGCATCGGTTTCTGTAAGGCCCTTTTGTATAATATTCAGATCATTTGGGGATTCAATAATGGCTCCCAGTTTGTAGTCATCTGCGAACTTTGTTAGCCAGAGTCCCTTAGTGTTGGCCTGTACTTCAGAGAAGTAGATGCCAAACAAGAGTGGTCCCAGGACTGAACCCTGAGGTACTCCACTTGTCTGGAGTTGGATTTGGAGTCAGCTACTTTTACAGTCTGGGTTCTGTCAGTAAGCAGTAAGCCAGCTGACAACCCATCGAGTGATGTGGGGATTTATGCCTTGCTTAGTAAGTTTATCTATGATTCCAGAGTTGGGGATGGTGTTGAAGGCCTTGGCGAGGTCCAGACAGGCTGTGTTGACCGCCTTACCCTCGTCCACAGCTCTGAAGACTGATTTGAAGAAGTCAATCAGGTTCAGGAGACAAAATCAGCCCTTCACAAACCCAAACTGGGTGGGGTTCAGTGTTTGAAGGTTACCAATGTCTTTGTTTATAAGTTGCATGACAATGCGTTCCATGCCCTTGCAGATCAGGGTCGTCAGACTGAAGGGACGGTAGTTCCCGGGATCCAAGGTGGATCCCCCCTTGTGGAGTGGGATAACTGTAGCTGTACGCCACTCAGTGGGCACGAAGCCTAAGGAGAGGCTATGATGAAACATGACACTTAGGTGAGGTGCCAGTTCATTTTGAAGTTCATGTAGTCCACAGCCCGGGATGTCATCTGGTCCCATGGATGCTGTATTCTTAGCTTTGGAGAGTGCGGTTTCTACCTGTGTGGTCGTGAATACCAGAATTTGGCAATCTTTTCTTATTGAGATGGGCCCTTTAGGGGGTGAAAGGGGGTGAATTTGTCACAAAATCGATCTGCCAGGATATTGGCAATATCCTTGGGATCAGTACATTTAATGCCATTCTGTTGTAGCTCAGAACAGATCTGAGCATTGCCATTTAGATTCTTGACATAACTATAGAATGCCTTGTGGTTGTCTTTGGAATCTTTAGCAATTTTATTTTCGTAGCTAGCTTTGGAGGATTTTATGAGGGATCTCAGCTTCTTACTGAGGCTGGTAAGGGAGTTTTTTGAATCCTGGGATTTTCCTCTTTTCCTTAACAGTTTCTTCCTTCTGTTGTATAGTTTGTTTATAGCAGAGGACCATCAGATTGGCTTCCTTTTTTTGGAGGAGAGCATCTTTGTTCTATTTGGGATGGCACAATTCATGCACGAGTGGATGTGCTCGTACATTGCCTTAGTGTAGGATTCAACAGTCGAACTTTCAGCTCCTGTCTGTATGTGTGCCATGAAGTTTGTCACTTCTGACTTAAGTAGCATGAAGTTGGCTTTGGAGAAGTTTTTTATGGAGGTTTCCTTACTGGGGGGTGGGGATGAGATGTGGATGTCAAGGGTGATTTGCTTATGGTCAGACCTGACCAATAGGGGGGTGACCACTGGTGTGGAGCATTATCTCTCATGTTGTTAATGACCAGGTCTAGGATATTGGACTCCTGGTGGGACAATGGATTAGTAGATCCAGGGCATTGGAATTTATGAATTCCAAGAACCGTTGGGAAAAGTTGTTGGTACCCCCAGTTAATGGCAGGGTAGTTGAAATCACCCAATATTAGGGTGTTTGGTTGTATCTTAATATTTTCCAGTATGTTTAGAAAGTTGTAGTGAGAATCTTGGGGCATGGTGGGGGATCTGTAGCAAGCTACAATTTAGATTGCAGTCTTACCTAGTGTTAGTTGCACCTGGAGAATTTCAGATGCGTTGTGTTGGGCAACTAGCCTGGAGATGTGAATATGGACAGCTTGAGATCAGAAATTTCACACTATCAATAGCAGCGCTCTCAGAATGGTAAACACTGTGCTGGTGAGGTACTCAGGGTTATGTTTTAACTACTCTTTAATGACTTTAATTATGAAAGAGGAGAGAGCTCATTTGTGGGATGTCTTAATGACTCCATTTTAACCAGTTGTTCTACTGTTATTTTATGGAGGGAGAAAGGACCCCATGATTTGTTGAGGTTACCTGCTTTATTCTACAACTGTACAGGACTGAAAAGAAATAATGGATTTCAAACAGGTAAGCAGGGATGTCATTTACTACTAAACTGATGGTTCTAGTAACACGGACATGACAGCACCGATCCCACTTCTGAAATAACGGTACTGACGTATTATTGCAACCAGATTTTCGGGGTTGTGAAATTCGCATACCTCAACTGTAACGACTGCATGTAAGACTCAGAAGTGATCTTCGAAGTCTTTTCTACTGCCGGTTTACATTGCTTAAGTTTCAGGAACACAGTAAGCTATATACAAACAAAGCTACTTTCTATCGACACTTACTCAATGTAATCTATTACGAAGTAGCACTGCTGTCATTACCTATTCTCGTAATCAGTTTCCAAAGCTGGCATGAATCTTCCCTTTTTTTGTTTCCTTTCACATTCACTGCCTAAATCAAATAAGACTGACCACAACTCAGATGGCAGTAATCTAATTCAACATACAAAAATTCATGGAGAACTGGAATAGAAGCAATCACTGGCAAATTAACAACAATACACACTTTCCCTCTGGAAATCTATGTTCTGTTCGAAGGAGATGAACTCTGAAAAGAAACGCGCACTGTTATTTACTGAAATTAACAGTCCATAATGATTCGGAAACCACAGTTTTTGCAAAGAAGACTTTAAAAACATCGCTCATACATCTGGACACTTGACAGACATCACTGTGGCCAAGGACTTTCCAGGTACTGGAGACAGATATGGTACAAAAAGTAAAAAAAAGTCCAGTAAATACAGAATCCATGAAACTACAGCAGCTCATTGTAAAGGATTTCATCCCCTGTACTCTGCGTTTTCCTATTAATAAAAGCCCGTTTGTGAAATTTGAAACACAATATAGGCGCAGAATTTAAAACTGGCTGTTATACCCTTTTTAGAACGTGGAGAAATCTTGTACTTACACATTACATTTGTGAAAACGATAGCAGCCCTGACAAATCAACCGTGCTTCTGTAATGCACGCTAATCAGTCAGATGATTTTTTCAACTGTTTGTCTTCCTGAAGGTAATGCAAACTTTCTCATCACCAATAAGGACTCTGTACAACACCGTACAGTGTTTCATGCCCTCGTTACAGTTGAAATATGCCAATTTCACAACCACGAAAATCTGGTTGCGATAATACGCAAGTACCGAAATAATAAAGCACTGCACATGATAACAACTGTTAGTGTCTAGGTCTTTTAGGTCCAGGGGTAATGGGTTTAAGCCTTGCTTTTGGATACTGTATAGTGGAGTCTTCACATTCTCCTTTTTCTTGCATAGCTTTGTGTTGGGTAGTCCAGTTTCCCAGCATTTTCCTAAGACACCTGTCTGGTACAGAAAAAACAGACCAACATCTGTGGATTCTGTTCAAGCAGCTTGATTATGTACAAACATCAGGACTGATATTTTTTAGGCAATGTTCCAAAGACCAGATTACCACCATAACAGCTATAAACAAATGCAATCTGAAGGTCATGCTGCTCAATGCTAGAAGTCTAAATCACAAAATGCACTTGCTCAAAGCACTCCTCAAAATGGAGAATATCGACATCTGTGCTGTAATGGAGACCTGGTTTAAAGCAGCAGAAAGCACCCCTGCGCTACCAAACTATAACTCATTCCACACCTTTTTGATCCCAGAACATTGACCAAAGCTCCAAAGGCGGTGGTGTCTCCATATTCATAAAGGATATAAACACCTCCAGTCTAGTAGCCCAGCATAACGCATCCAAGATATTTCAGGTACAACTAACATTGGATAAGACGGTGATTCAGGTTGTAGCCTGCTACAGGTCCCCAACCATGCTCCAACACTCTCATTCCACGTTCCTAGGCACCCTGAAAACTAAAAGGGGCCAACCCAACACTCTCATACTAGGTAACTTCAACTACCCCTCCATCAACTGGGAAAACTACTCATGCACCAATACAGTGGCCCAACGCTTCCTGGAATTCATCAATTCCAATGCCCTGGACCAGCTCATTCTTACCTCCAGTAGAGGAAGAAACATCCTTGACCTGGTTATTACTAACATGGGCAACCGTTGGTCTACACCAATAGTTAATTCCTCCCTGGTTAGATCCAATCACCATGGAAATCCACATCTCACCCACACCCCCCACAAAGGTAACCACCATAAAAACTTCTCCAAAGCTGACTTTGGGCTCCTAAAAACAGAGGTGGCTAACTTCACAGCACCCATGTCAATGGAAAATAGATGCATGACTGTCGAATCATACACCAATGCATTGTATGAACACGTACATAAATGCATGGAACTAGCCATACCCAACAGAACCAAGACGCTCTCCTCCAAAAAAAGGAAGCCAATCTGGTGGTTCCCTGCCATTAATAAACTCTACAACAGAAGGAAGAAACAGTTGCAGAAAAAGGTAAAGTCACAAGACTGGAAAAACTCCCTTATTAGCCTCAACAAAAAGTTGAGATCCCTCATCAAAACCTCCAAAGCCAGCTATGAAGGCAGAATTATGGCAGGCACTGAAAACAATCGCAAATACTTCTGTAGTTATATCAAGAGTCTCCATGGCAATACCCAGGTTTGCTCTGAGCTACTGCACAATGGTAACTCTTATACTGAAAAAACAGGTACTGCCAACATACTGGCCGACAGATTCACTGCCAACTTTACCTCTCTCTCCCCCTAAAGAACCAATCACATGACAGGAGGAATGCCAGGCACCCAGCATTACTGCAGCACAGGTTAAAGCTGCATTGTCCAAGGCCAAGAATACAGCTTCCATGGGACCCAACAATATCCCTGGATGTGTTCTACATGAACTACAAAGTGAATTGGCACCACATCTGTGCCCTGTTAAATCACAGCCTCACCTCAGGCTTTGTCCCTACCGAATTGTTCATTGCTACAGTCATCCCTCTCCATAATGGGGGAGCGACTACAGACTCTTTCAATTATCGCCCCATTAGACTGACGAGTTAAGGCACATTTTGCAACAGGAACATTGTCTGGATTGCTCTGAGATCAAGAGTCTGTATCACAAGAACAATGTTGTGATATTGAGTCTGACACAGGCAAAAGATGTCTGCGATTTCTCCTGTACTCCACACCCTCAGATTCTATGAAGTAGGATCTCAGCTTTGCACATATACTTGTTACTTGACCAATCCAGTCAAAACCTTTCGCCGTTTGTATCTTCACCATCTCTCCTTTCAATGGATGAAGAAATCTGCTCGATTTATCATATCTGGACTTCTGTAAAGAATGTTTTCTGAATAGTTGGGCTCTGATTGTTCTGTTGTTCTTAGCTTTAGGCCTCAACAAACTGGAACGGATAGGCAATCTTGTTCTGGTTTGCCTAGATGGTCTCTGAGCAGGTGAACCAAGTATATCATCATGGGTTATGTTTCTAAGATTGAGTAAATTCAAAAAGACATCGGCATTATCATGCGTTGACTCCTCTAGTAATTGCTTTGCACTCTGTACTGCACATTCAGCTAGTCCATTTGACTGTGGTTATTCTGGACTACTAGCAACATGTACGAAGTCCAATTCTTTTGCAAATTTCTGAAACAACTGACTGGCAAATTGGGTACCACTGTCAGAAATAAATGACTACCATAGACTGAGAAATGACATTTCAACTTGGTGATAACAGCAGTGGATGTTAGGTTAGGTAGTAAATTGATCTCAAACCAGTTCAAATAAGAGTCTATCAACACTCAGTAATGTTGATTGTTCCACTCGAATACATCAGTGGCTACTGTTGACCAAGGTAGTTCAGGAACTTTACTTAGCTGAAGTGGTTCTTTTTGTAAATGCAGTTTAGTACTATTGCATACTGAACAAGAAGAAGAAAATACTTTATCAATGTCTTTTGCTAGAGAAGTACAAAATACTTGTCCTCTCTCCCTTCTTTTGGTATATTCGGAACCTGGGTGACCACGATACAAAATCTGGATATATTCACGTTGTAAAAAAGCAGGAACAACAATTTTAGGACCTTTGAAAATAATGCCCTCTTCCATCAATATCTTGTCTCTGTAAGGAACAGAAGTTTGCACTTCAGGTGGTACACTAGATTGCTTTGACAGCCATCCAGCATTAATGTAGTGGTTGAGATTTTACAAAACTGGATCAGTCTTTGTATGATCTTTCAGCTCATCAAGTCTCGTGGTAGAAAAATTACGCACTTCCATGACATCAAAGCCAAAATTCTCTGCATTAAGCTGTTCCTTTGTATTTCTGGGCGATCTGGATAAGGTATCAGCCAGATAAAGAAGTTTACCTTTTGTATAGACCATTTTGAAGTTGTACTTTTGCAATATGAGCATCATTCTTTGTAATCTCGCTGGTGCTTAATGTATAGGCTTCTTTAAAATAGTGACTAGAGGTTGGTGATCAGTTTCAATCTGAATAGCTCGACCACAGACATAATCATGGAAGACTGAACATACAAATACTACTGCCAAAAGTTTGAAAGTACAGTTTTGTACCTACCATAAATGTAGATGTCCGATGGGTATGCATCTGCAGTCATCACATATGGGTTGTCCTGCCTCAGGCAGCCCTTCGGTCGGCCGGATTCCAAAGTCTGGGTCCGGCTGATGTCGCACTTTCCCCGACGTCAGAGCGCCTGGGGTATAAAAGCATCAGCCGACGCCATCTTCCTCAGTTTTTCTTGCCCCAGATGCCAGGTGCCCTCTAAGGAAGGCTAAATTTGGAAAGATGCATTTAAAAATCCAAACATGCACAGTAACATAAAAACAAATACACCATAATAGATCCCCCCAGCTAGCTATGAGAGGGGTAAGTCCCCAAGAAATACCACAGAGGGGAAGGAGGGAGGGTAAACCTGACTGCAGATGCATACCTATCGGACATCTACATTTATGGTAGGTACAAAACTGTACTATGTCCTTCAAGGATGCATCTGCAGTCATCACATATGGGTAGAATACCATAGCCAATCTGGGGGTGGAGGAACTATGTAAAGGATGGTGTAGCTAAAATCCCCTGCAGGACTGCCGTAGCAAAGCCTGATCTGGATCTGGAATATAAAGGTAAATTGTAATGCTTGGCAAATGTATGCATGGAGCTCCATGTAGCAGCTTCTAAAATGTCCTTGGTAGCCACCCCTCTTAAGAAGGCTGTGGAGGTGGCTGTGGCTCGTGGAATGAGGTCTAATGTTAGCTGGCACAGTTTTTCCATGAAAGGAGTAACAAAAACAAATGCAATTCCCTATCCATTTTGAAATTGTCTGTTTGGAAATTGCTTTTCCTTGTGTACCAGCAGCATATGCTACCAACAGCTGGTCAGTTTTTCTATAACTTTTAGTTCTGTCCAAGTAGTAGCGCAGCTGTCTGTGTATGTCCAGGGTGTGCAGAAGTTTCTCCCCTTTGTATTGTGGATTTGGAAAGAAGGTAGGCAAGTGAATAGCTTGGTTTAATGAAACCCTGGATACCACCTTTGGCATAAATGTAGGATTGGTTCTCAATGAAACTCTGTCCTGATGGAAAATAAGAAATGGCTGTACTGCCATAAGGGCCTGTAACTCAGATACTCTTCTTGCTGAGGTTATGGCCAGAAGGAAGGCAGTCTTCCAAGACAGGAACTGTAGTTCTGCAGATGCTGCTGGTTGAAAGGGAGGCAGTGTTAGTTTTTCCAACACGAAGTTAAGGTCCCAAGTAGGTAGAGGTGGTTTCCTTAGAGATTTGATGTTTTTGATTCCTCTTAGAAACTGTCTTAGGAGAGGATGAGAGAAGACAGGTGGATCAGTATTGTACTCTGCTGAAATTGCTGAAGCATAAATTTTAATCAAAGAGTAAGACAGACCAGTGTGGAACATTTCTGCCAAGTATTCCAGAATATGTGCCATGTTCATCACTGTCGCATCCTGGCCCTTTGTGGTATTCCAAATGTGAAATCTTTTCCATTTTGCTGAATATGCCTTTCTTGTGGAAGGCCGTCGAGCTTCCATAATAATATCTTTCACTCTCTGGGATAGCTTATCCTGAGGAGGAGTCAAGGTATTTTCCAGGCTGCTAGCTGCAAGGTTTTCAGATTGGAATGCAGAGTTTTGTAATTGTGCTGTGTCAGTAGAAGTGGCCATAAAGGAAGAGGCCATGGTTTCGTGCGTGACATGCTCTTTAACAGTGGGTACCAGTGCTGTCTTGGCCAGTCCGGAGCTATCAGAATCACCTTTGGCTGCTCTGTCCTGATCTTCAGTAAAACCTTGGTCATTAACGGGAGAGGTGGAAATGCATACACTGTTAGAGTTCTCCAGCTGAAAGAGAGGGCGTCCACTTTCCATGCTTGTGGGTGGTATGTCCTTGAGCAGAATTTCTTCAATTGGTGATTGTGGGGGGAGGCAAAAAGATCTATGTCCGGCCTTCCCCATGATTGTGTTATCTGTAGAAAGATGTCTGGGTGCAGCATCCATTCGTGTGCATCCATGATATTTCTGCTAAAGCTGTCCGCCAGTATATTGTCTTTCCCTGGCACAAACTGGGATTGTAGCTGTATATTGAGTTTCAAGGAAAGTTCCCATAGATTCATTGCCAGCCTGCAAAGAGGATAGGAATGGGTGCCTCCTTGCTTGTTTATGTACCACATAACCGTGGTGTTGTCTGTTCTTATTAGCAGATGGCCTTGATGCAGAAAGGGTTTGAAGGCTTCGACTGCATGTATCACTGCCAGCATTTCCTTTTGGTTTATGTGCATGCGTATCTCTTTTTGTGACCATAGATCCTGAATGCACCTGCCCTCCATGTGCGCTCCCCATCCGTGGTCTGAAGCGTCTGTTGTAATGGTTTGGCTGGCTATTGGTTTGTTGAAAGGCAGACCCCTGTTTGACTGGCTTGCTAGAGCCCACCACTGAAATTCCTTTTGAAGGCATGGAATGAGTGGTATCAAAGTTTCCAGGCTGTGACTGTGCTGAGTCCATAAACTCCTTAGGTACCATTGTAGTTTCCTCATATGTAGTCTTGCTTGCGGAATCAGAAGGATGCAAGAAGCCATGTAACCCAGGGCCTGCAGGATTTTACTTGCAGTCAGCTGGGTTTGTCTTGTCAGATTGTTGAAGTAATCTGGTAGTTGACTTTGTTTTTCTTCTGTGAGGAAGGCCATTTGGGTGGTTGTATCTAGATTTGCACCCAGAAAAGATATTCTTTGGGATGGAACAAGTCTTGATTTGTGAAAGTTGACTGTATATCCCAAGGCCTGAAGTAGGTGGATGGCATAATTCAAATGTTTCACCAAAGTTTGTTGGCTGTCCGCTTGTATAAGGCAGTCATCCAGATATGGGTATATTTGAATCCCCTGAAGTCTGCAGTGTGCAATTACTGATGCCAGGCATTTCGTGAATACTCTGGGCACAGTAGATAAGCCAAAGGGCAATGCTGAGAATTGATAATGCTCTGACCCTGCAAGAAATCTGAGGTGTCTTCTGCAACTTTGTCTGATAGGGACATGCAGGTATGCCTCCTTGAGGTCTAGAGTTACCAGCCAAGACCCCTTGCCCAGCATGGGAAGGAGCTGCTGTAGAGTCAGCATTTTGAACTTTGGCACAATGAGATAAGAATTCAGTGCGGACAAGTCGAGAATAGGCCTCCATTGCTTTTCTTTTCTTGGAACAAGGAACAGTCTGGAATAAAATCCCTGGCCTTGTTCTGAGAGAGGAACCTTTTCTATAGCTCTCATTTGCTTTAAGCTGGAGATTTGTTTCAAAGCCTCTGCCCTTTGATTCGGTGGCAGGTCTGGCATGCCTTTTCTTTTTGGTAAAGTGTGGAAATGGAACCTGTATCCTTTGTCTATTATTTGTAGTGTCCATTTGTCCCTTGTAATACTGTGCCAATTTTCTGAGAATAAAGAGAGCTTTCCGCCCAAAGGTGCTTCCAATTGAGCCCTGGTTGGCGGTGTCAAAGTAAAGTCATTGAGCCTGTCCTTGTGCAGCAGTTGAAGGTCCTGCATTACCTCTCTGGTTGGGAGATTGCCATTGACGTCCTCTGTAGGAGCCTCTAGCTTGCCCTCTACCTCTGGCACGCCTGTTCTTGCCTCTCTGAAACCTCTGTGTCTGGAAAGGACCAATTTTTGGAAGGCCAATTCCTGCTGAATCTTGGTGGTTGTACTTGGAGAAAATCTTTGACTGTTTGTACAGATTTTGCCTTTTCTTCAAATTTCTTTAGGACCTCCTGAGCCGTGGAGCCAAATAACTTTTGCTTTTCCAATGGAGCATCCAGGAGCTTTTATTTAACATGGTCTGGCAGAGATTGTTCCTTCAGCCAAGCATGCCTACGTATAACTGCGCCAGTCATAGCTGACCTACATGAAGCTTCCAATGCATCATAACCACATTGCAAGAAATGGTTGCTAACCTGTTGTGAATTATGTACCAGATCCTGAAGTGATTTGCGGTCTAGGGGGTCAGGTGAAGACAGTTTTTTATGCAATTCATCTAACAAATACCTCTTGGTACTGTATCATATGAAATTGACAATTCAATGCCCTCACAGAAAGAGTAGCAGAAGTATACACTTTTTTACCCCATCTCTCTAAAGCTCTGGACTCCCTTTCAGAGGGGAGAGGATTTTTAGCAGTGGCAGCTGCAACCCCCTTAGGGCCCTGGGAAATAGTCTCTGGATCAGCAGAATGGGCCTTGTAAAGGTAAAGATGAGAGTCCGGGACCCTGTAATACCTATCGGGTTTGGCAGGAGCCGGAGGGAGAGAATCAGGGGTTGTGCTAGAATCAGAATACACATCCTCAATGACATTCAAAACAGGAGGAATAGCTAAAGGCCTATGCTGAGGCAAATGTAAAAAGGTCCTTAATCTTTTCCTGGAATCAGAGAATTCCTGGCCCTGCCATTGGAAATGCTCATTCATAGAGTGTAGTGTCTCCCCAAAGGAAAACTCTTCAGGAGGGGAAGCCGAGGGAATAGATTCTTCTGCATCAGAATCCTCGTAGGCCGAAAAAGCCTCCTCTTGGTGGTCCGAGAGAATAGAGCCATCCGAGGCCTCATCTGAGGAGTGGGGATCAGAGAGCTCAACCCTGGGCCTTTTGTCTGGAGGGGGTTGAGAACCTTTGTCCGGATGTGGTTGAGAGCCCCTAATTAAGGAGATAAGATCCTCTGCTAAGCTTAGAATCTGTGAACCAGAAGAGGGTCCCTGAGGGATAACCTTGGGAGGCAAAGCTTTTGAGAGTTTAGCAGCTTTAGCCCTGGAGAATGCCTTAATGGACATGGATGCAGGATCCCTGGCTGCACCACGTGCTGGTGTAGATTTGTCTAAAGGGATGGTGTCGGAAGGTTCCAGGACACCAGTTTCTGCTGGAAATTCAATAACCGACTCAGCCGGGGCCTCCGGGGCTGAGGTGGTTGGTTGAGCGGTTTCGGTAATCGGAAGTACCAAGGACTCGGTTTCAGCCGAGACCGAGACACTCACGGTAGGCCTGGCCGTGGTTTCAGCCGAAACCTCGGCCCGCGTGTGTCAGTCCTTGTCCTTCCGTTTTTTAATTAAATGTGAAGTCGGAGTCTCCGACGGCATCTTATACGCAAAACTAGCCCCAAAAAATTCCTCTGCAAACTCCGCCCGACGTCTAAGAGTGCATCGGTTGAAGGAAGCACAGGCTGAACAGGCCGAGACGTCGTGGTCTGGGCCTAGGCAAGGGAGGCAGTAAGAGTGGAAATCCTTACGAGGTATTTGTTTCCCACAAGTTAAACAATTATTAACTTTATCTGACATCGGCTGAGGCGAGAAAGAGTCCCCAACGGGGTACTTAGCTTTTTGAAGTCTTCGGTAACTGAAATACAGGAGCTGGCCGACCGGCACTTGCGAACTGCTTCTGCTTCGGGCACCACGCGGCAAGAAAGACTGGGGAAGATGGCGTCGGCTGATGCTTTTATACCCCAGGTGCTCTGACGTCGGGGAAAGTGCGACAGCCGACGCCGGACCCAGACTTTGGAATCCGGCCGACCGAAGGGCTGCCTGAGGCAGGACAACCCATATGTGATGACTGCAGATGCATCCTTGAAGGACATCATGCAAATACTATTGCCAAAACTTCTTTCTCGATTTGAGCATATGTATTTCAGTTTGGGTAAGACTTCTAGATGCATAGGCTACTGGTCGACACTCTTGAAGAATAACTGCACCAATACCAAATTTTGAAGCATCAAAGGAAAGAGTTTCTGGTTTATTGACATCATAGTATCTTAATGTAGCTGGGGTGGCAATTTTCTGCTTAAGGTCTTCAAATGCTCTCTGGTGTTGTTCCAACCAAGACCATGTAACACTTTTACTCGTTAGCTCTCTCAAAGGTGCTGTCAACTTACTGCAGTCTGGTATAAATTTGAATAAATAGTTGACCGTAAAACAAGAAAACATTGTAGAGCTTGAACATTATCCGGTGCTGGCATCTCTACAATGGCTGCTTGCTTGGATGGGTCTGGTCACAGCCCAGTGCTAGTAAATAAATGACCTACATATGTAACCTCTGGTAGTCTGAAATTACACTTCAGAGGATTGAGCTTCAAGTTAATTTCATGTGCTCTGTCTAGAACTTCCCTGAAATTTCTCACACGATCTGCTTTACCATTTCCTCCAACCAATAAATCATCTACTATTATGACACAAGGATAACCTGAAAAAATTTGCTTCACTGCAAGCTGAAAGATTTCACATGTAGAATTTATACCAAATAGCATCCTGAGGAATCTATATCTTCTAAATGGGGGACTGAAAGTAGTCAGTAATGAAGATTTGGGATCAAGCATCACTTGCCAAAATGAACTTTTTGCATCCAAGACAGAAAAAAAACAGTGGCATTCGGTATTAGGGCTGCAACTTCCTTTAATGCTTTGTTCAAATCTCTTGGGTCAACGCATACTCTGATTTTGTCTCAGCCTTTTTTGTGGGCTGCTACCATAGACAACATCCATTCAGTTGGTTCGGTAACTGGACAAATTACACCTTGCTGCACCATTTTATCCAACTGGGCTTTGACTTTATCCTGCATAGGTTCATAGGTTCATGGGTTTATACTAGGCTATCTGCCCTAAGGCATTTATAAGCCTAGCCCAAAGTTTTGTGGCTTACGCCACCCCTTATATGAAAAAATACTGTACCCATTAGTTTGTTGTGCCTCTGTCCAGCAGTGACACAGAGATGATTCCCGGGGTAAACCTACGATCTCCCATCCACAGGTCAAGATTTCTCTTGAACAGAGCCAGCGAGGTGCTCTGCCTCACATGGACCGGGATTTTATTCCACAGCATAGGAGTCTCTGGTGATAAATCTATCCCTCCAGCACGTCCTATTTATATCCGTGCTAAGGTTTAAGTCGCTTGCTCTAGTGGTTTTGGTGGATTTGGATTTTTGAGGTGGAGCATGTCCATTAATTCCGGGTTGGACATGGCCTTGTATGTCAGGCACATGTCAACTCTAAGCAGACGGTATGCGACTGAATAGAGCTGGAGTTTCTTCAATCTGGCAGCATATGACAGATTTTGGAGTCCCTTTATCCTTTGGTGAGGAACTTTTGGGGTCTCTCCAATTGCTGCAGATGTCGGGTGAGATACATCCCGAATGGGGCATTGTACTCGATCATTGGTCTGATAAGTGAAGAGTACAGGGGAACAATGACCTCACTAGATCTGGATGTGAATCCCTTCATGATCAGGTGGGCAATGTAGAAGGTCTTTCTAACCACTTTAGCAACGTGAGTGTCAAAAGAAAGGCCACTGTCAACCTGGGTCCTCAGGTCCCTGATAACCTCTTCTGTGCTTAGTGGATTGCCACCTATATGGTAGCTTGGGGTTACCTTGTTTTTCCCGAAGGGTATGACTATACAGTTTTGGCGTTTAACTTCAGGCCATGGCTCTGGCGTCCAGCTATCTGTTTCGTGAGTCCCTTCTGAAGGATATCCGTGTCCGATGCACTTTCCACTATGGCCCAGTTTGCAGTCGTCTGCAAACTTTGTCAGCCAAAGTCCTCCCATGTTGGCCTGTACTTCTGAGAAGTAGATGCCGAACAATAGGGGGCCAAGGACCGAGCTCTGTGGGACACCACTTGTGACCGGCTTGGAGTCTGACATAGCGCCAGCAACTCTAACCCTGTGGGTTCTGTCCTTAAGCCAGTTTCCAACCCATCTTGTGACATATGGGTTTACATTTAAGCTGGTAAGTTTTCTACAATACCGAGTGGGGTATTGTGTAGCCTTTGCAAGATCAAGGTAGGCTGTATGGACTGCCTTTCCCTCATCAATGGCCTTGGTGACTGTTTCGAAGAAGTCGACCAAGTTCGAAAGGCATGATCTGCCCTTGACGAAGCCAAACTGGGTCGGGTCCAATGTCTGCAAGTCCCCTATATCTTTGTTTATGAGCTCCATTATGATCCTCTCCATAGCTTTGCAGACTAGACTTGTTAAGCTTATGGGCGGTAATTACCAGGGTCCGTGAGGCACCGCCTTTGTGGAGTGGGACCACAGTTGCCGTACTCACTCCTTGGGCACGTATCCTGTGGTAAGGCTGAGATTAAACAGCTGCCTTATGTGCGGGTTTAATTCTCATTTAGCTCGTGTAGCACACAGCCGGGGACACCATCCGGTCCCATTGATGCTGTGTTTTTAGCTTTAGAGAGCAGCTTTCACCTGCGCATTTGAGATGTCTGGGAGGCTACACTCCGCTGGGATAGTTATCTCTCCTTTAGGGGAGAGGGGGTGAAGTTTGCACTGAACCTGTCTGTCAGTATAGCCTCAACAAAAAGTTGAGATCCCTCATCAAAACCTCCAAAGCCAGCTATGAAGGCAGAATTATGGCAGGCACTAAAAACAATCGCAAAGCCTTCTGTAGTTATATCAAGAGTCTCCATGGCAATACCCAGGTTTGCTCTGAGTTACTGCACAATGGTAACTCTTATACTGAAGAAACAGATACTGCCAACATACTGGCCGACAGATTCACTGCCAACTTTACCCCTCTCTCCCCCTAAAGAACCAATCACAAGACAGGAGGAATGCCAGGCACCCAGCATTACTGCAGCACAGGTTAAAGCTGCATTGTCCAAGGCCAAGAATACAGCTTCCATGGGACCCAACAATATCCCTGGATGTGTTCTACATGAACTACAAAGTGAACTAGCACCACATCTGTGCCCTGTTAAATCACAGCCTCACCTCAGGCTTTGTCCCTACCGAATTGTGCATTGCTACAGTCATCCCTCTCCATAATGGGGGAGCGACTACAGACTCTTTCAATTATCGCCCCATTAGACTGACGAGTTAAGGCACATTTTGCAACAGGAACATTGTCTGGATTGCTCTGAGATCAAGAGTCTGTATCACAAGAACAATGCTGTGATATTGAGTCTGACACAGGCAAAAGATGTCTGCGATTTCTCCTGTACTCCACACCCTCAGATTCTATGAAGTAGGATCTCAGCTTTGCACATATACTTGTTACTTGACCAATCCAGTCAAAACCTTTCACCGTTTGTATCTTCACCATCTCTCCTTCTTTCAATGGATGAAGAAATCTGCTCGATTTATCATATCTGGACTTCTGGAAAGAATGTTTTCTGAATAGTTGGGCTCTGATTGTTCTGTTGTTCTTAGCTTTAGGCCTCAACAAACTGGAACGGATAGGCAATCTTGTTCTGGTTTGCCTAGATGGTCTCTGAGCAGGCGAACCAAGTATATCATCATGGGTTATGTTTCTAAGATTGAGTAAATTCAAAAAGACATCGGCATTATCATGCTTTGACTCCTCTAGTAATTGCTTTGCACTCTGTACGGCACATTCAGCTAGTCCATTTGACTGTGGGTATTCTGGACTACTAGCAACATGTACGAAGTCCAATTCTTTTGCAAATTTCTGAAACAACTGACTGGCAAATTGGGTACCACTGTCAGAAATAAATGACTACCATAGACTGAGAAATGACATTTCAACTTGGTGATAACAGCAGTGGACGTTAGGTTAGGTAGTAAATTGATCTCAAACCAGTTCAAATAAGAGTCTATCAACACTCAGTAATGTTGATTGTTCCACTCAAATACATCAGTGGCTACTGTTGACCAAGGTAGTTCAGGAACTTTACTTAGCTGAAGTGGCTCTTTTTGTAAATGCGGTTTAGTACTATTGCATACTGAACAAGAAGAAGAAAATACTTTATCAATGTCTTTTGCTAGAGAAGTACAAAATACTTGTCCTCTCTCCCTTCTTTTGGTATATTCGAAACCTGGGTGACCACGATACAAAATCTGGATATATTCACGTTGTAAAAAAGCAGGAACAACAATTTTAGGACCTTTGAAAATAATGCCATCTTCCATCAATATCTTGTCTCTGTAAGGAAGAGAAGTTTGCACTTCAGGTGGTACACTAGATTGCTTTGACGGCCATCCAGCATTAATGTAGTGGTTGAGCTTTTACAAAACTGGATCAGTCTTTGTATGATCTTTCAGCTCATCAAGTCTCGTGGTAGACAAATTATGCACTTCCATGACATCAAAGCCAAAATTCTCTGCATTAAGCTGTTCCTTTGTATTTCTGGGCGATCTGGATAAGGTATCAGCCAGATAAAGAAGTTTACCTTTTGTATAGAATATTTTGAAGTTCTACTTTTGCAATATGAGCATCATTCTTTGTAATCTCGCTGGTGCTTAATGTATAGGCTTCTTTAAAATAGTGACTAGAGGTTGGTGATCAGTTTCAATCTGAATAGCTCGACCATAGACATAATCATGGAACACTGAACATGCAAATACTACTGCCAAAAGTTTGAACATGCAAATACTACTGCCAAAAGTTCTTTCTCGATTTGAGCATATGTATTTCAGTTTGGGTAAGACTTCTAGATGCATAGGCTACTGGTCTACACTCTTGAAGAATAACTGCGCCAATACCAAATTTTGAAGCATCAAAGGAAAGAGTTTCTGGTTTATTGACATCATAGTATCTTAATGTAAGTGGGGTGGCAATTTTCTGCTTAAGGTCTTCAAATGCTCTCTGGTGTTGTTCCAACCAAGACCATGTAACACTTTTGCTCGTCAGCTCTCTCAAAGGTGCTGTCAACTTACTGAAGTCTGGTATAAATTTGAATAAATAGTTGACCGTAAAACAAGAAAACATTGTAGAGCTTGAACATTATCCGGTGCTGGCATCTCTACAATGGCTGCTTGCTTGGATGGGTCTGGTCACAGCCCAGTGCTAGTAAATAAATGACCTATATATGTAACCTCTGGTAGTCTGAATTTACACTTCAGAGTATTGAGCTTCAAATTAATTTCATGTGCTCTGTCTAGAACTTCCCTGAAATTTCTCACACGATCTGCTTCACCATTTCCTCCAACCAATAAATCATCTACTATTATGACACAAGGATAACCTGAAAAAATTTGCTTCACTGCAAGCTGAAAGACTTCACATGTAGAATTTATAGCAAATGGCATCCTGAGGAATCTATATCTTCTAAATGGGGGACTGAAAGTAGTCAGTAATGAAGATTTGGGATCAAGCATCTCTTGCCAAAATGAACTTTTTGCATCCAAGACAGAAAAAACAGTGGCATTCGGTATTAGGGCTGCAACTTCCTTTAATGCTTTGTTCAAATCTCTTGGGTCACAACGCATACTCTGATTTTGTCTCAGCCTTTTTTGTGGGCTGCTACAATAGACAACATCCATTCAGTTGGTTCGGTAACTGGACAAATTACACCTTGCTGCACCATTTTATCCAACTGGGCTTTGACTTTATCCTGCATAGCCATCTGAACTTTTCTTGCCGGTCTGACCACAGACTGATCTCTGGGTGTAACTTCATAAAATACACAACTGGAAGTTTGCGTAACTTGTCATTGAAAACATAAGCATACACTGAAAAAATAGCTTCAGTAAAATTGGAACTGGGACATGTGCTTATACAATGAACTTCTTTGATAAAGAAAAGCAGATTCATTCTCAAACTGTCTCTGGGACCCAACAATGACTGCATAGGTCTTCAAACTACATAGAATAGTAAGCTGTAGCAGTTCCTAGCCACATAACATGAAAGCACTACTGAGCCTTCTGTTTGAATTTCTTCCCCTCCATAAAAAATAAGTTTCACACAACTGACCACATTAAGTTGCTCACCAGCTCTCACCTTAGCAGATGTGTCTGCTGACATAACATTACACTTTGAACCAGTGTCTACTTTGAGCTCGGTGGTTTTTACCACTGATCTGGACAGTACAAAAAACGTCGTTCTTTACCAACAAATCTACTGCACCAACTTTTTCACCAATTACTGATACACCATCTACGAAGAAAGTAGGGTTGGCTCTCTATATGACCAACTTGTCTTTTAAGTGATCCTTCTTTATAACTGTGTGAGGTTTACTTGATTTGCAAAACTTTTGAAAATAGTTCCATTTTTTACAGTTGTGGCATTGCTGACCAAATGCTAAGCACTTTTCTCATTTAGACTCATGATTGGCACCACAATTGCGACAGTTAACAAAAAAGCTTGATTTGGGTTTTACTGACACACCCTTGTACTGCACTGAGCATGTCCTTTTCACTGAATTAGTCTTAGAACTTGCTGGAAAAGTACAGGTTTTACCTGCCACACCTGCACGGGTTACAGCTGCCATGTGCTTACGCCTGCTTCTGCTAGCCATGTGTTGCATGCTGTCTACATTTGCTCTGGAGTCTGTTGAAACCATGCTCTTATCACTTGCAAGCATACTTGTGTACCTTTCTGTAACTTCATGGATTTGGCAAATCTTAATAGCTCTGCTCACCATTAAATCACGGTCACAAACCAAAATATTTCTCATTGCAGCATTATTAATACCACACACAAGCCTGTTCTTTATGAACTTAGCTTTTAAGTCACCAAACCAACACATTTTAGCTTTGTTTCTCAATGCACGGTAGTTAAGCACACACTGTAAATACTTTTACACACTTTGAGATACTTCAAATGACTCTAGTTATGCCCTGAATAGCTTCAATCAATGCAAAATAGTAGTTTATGCCAAAACACAGTAACTTGCCAAAAAACTTTTTTGCTTTTCCGCCCTGCAATGATCCTATACCAGGAATCAGAGAGGCGGTAAGATGTGATTCAAAAAAATCCCAAGGGCCTTTTTGTGACACGTGGTGAGTTCGCTCCCCAGGGTAGAGGGGGGAACTCTTCGGGATGACACCTCTCCCGTGGCAGAGGGAGCCCGCGAAACCAGGGCTCCAGGGATTCCTCCTCTGGGCAGCTCTATCAGCAGTCCTGAAGAGTGGCCCGATTGCTTACCTCTGGAAGCAGTCGGGGGAAGATTCTCTCTGTGGCCTGGCACTTAATAACTTCAGATTCCTGGGTGCAGACGATAATGACCAGAGGTTATATTCCCGTCAACCTTTATCCAAGGCAACTAAGGCGAATCCCCGACATTCCACCCAGTCAGAGGGATGCGGCAGCGCACAAACTTCTAAATCTGCTAGAAAAAAGTGTGTCATCCAAACTCCCACCAGACCAGATATGATCCAGGTTTTACTCAAGATTCAAGTTTGTCCATTTTATGTGGTAATACGCAGCCTTGCTTTATTTATGCTTAATGTGCTCTTTTTGGCCTTTATTATATTTGTTTTTCTCATTTAAGCCCTTTTCATGCCCATTAAACTTTTCGTGTGCTTGTTTTACGCTAAACAAGCTCATTTTACTTTAAACATGCTCATTTTCCAATTCCGAAGGGGTTCCAAACCCCTTATGTACTTTTCCAATAATTGTTTTATCAAATATCTTAATTTTAAACATTTTGTTTAATTAATAAACCTTTTGTTCCTCTTGCTTGCTTAATAATGCATTCTTTGCCCTTGCAATGCTCCGTTTTATCTTTTTTAATAAATAAATTGTTTGTGCAAGTATTCATTGCCTTTGATTCGTTTCTGGCCCTTTTTTGTACTTGGTTCACTTAGTTTACCTTCACTGTTAACTCTGCACCACAAAGCTTTGAAAAGAAGTCTCTGGAATCTCAGTTCTGACACTATGTCTTTCGTCTGGTCAGGATAAAACAGACGAACATCTGTGGATTCTGTTCAAGCAGCTTTATTATGTACAAACATATCAGGATTGCGGCTTAATAAGTTTAACTTAGATAAACTTGTAAACAAACTAGCTATCACACTCATACATGCTCACTCTCTGGCTGCCCTCCCACAATGGCACTGAACTAGCACGTGCTTGCTATTTATATGCACATGCTGTCCTTGAAATACTTCTTAAAGGTACAACACACACACGCTATTCTACAACACCCCACTTTAACTGGTCAGTTTGGAAAGCTCAAACATTTGTAATGGATTTTTTCCCCCTTTTTAAGGTCTTCATCTTGTAAGAAGAAAAAGTATCTGTCTCAGAAGGATTAACCACATTAAATAAATAAAATAAACATCTGGAAAAAGATATAGACGTTCACCACCTATGTTAGGCAAGCAAAATCATTCTTTGACTGCTACCATCTAACCAGTAGTGCCTGAGGAAGATACAGATACAGAACTCCATTCTCTGGTTATCGGGAAAAGTACAAGAGGCATTTACACAAAATAACTTTTGTTACATTTGTATGCTCACTTGTGTTACAAATAATTTCCCACAAATAGATATTAAGGTGGTAATGCTTGCAGTACCTGAAGATACTGCATCTTGTAGCTAGGTCATACAGGCAATTTGTGTACCAGAAAAATATCTTCACCACAAAAGATGATTGAGACAAGCCTGCTTTGTTGATAGATGAGTTAGAAATTAGACAATGAGAGTTAACAGCTGGTAACACATGTTCACACCTTTGCATTAGCATGCCACGCACAAGCAAAAGTGTTTACCGTTTACTCCATACCACTTGCATGCCTCTAAGCCTTAAAAGGCCTTTTCTTAAACTGGATGATATCTAGAGTTGCTTTTTATGACACAATCTCTTATACTATGTATAAAATCCCAATTGAGTCATATAATTAACCACATCATTAAGAACAAGAAAGATGAGTAGGTATAGTTAAAAAACAACTAACTAAACAATTCCTTGAAAAAATAAACCAACAAAAACGTTAACACACAAATATATAATTAAAAGCACAACTTCTGGCAAGCGTTCCCATTAATGATTCACAAAAGCCACACTCACCACCATTTTACACTGATTTATTTTAAATTTAACCTTGACCCTGAACCTATTTGTAAAACTAATCTTTAACTTAACTACAAACTTAAATCCAACCCAGATCTGCCTTACACTAACCCCAAATTCAGTAACTTGTGCAAATCTGACACAAAAAAACTCAACACATTAAAATTTAGCCAACCCAAATTCATTGCTTTTTAATAATGAGCAGGTTTTGAGTAACTGCCCTGATAATATAAATGCTATAAAAGCAATAAATGAATGAAGGAAAGTTGCACAGATTATATTTTAAATTAATTTAGAAAAAAATATAACAAGTAAATAAATACCTCTCAAAATCTTGTTGGACTTTCTTCTGCTCCGCATGAATACAGGAAAGTAAAAGTTCAAGCTCTTTGTTTAATTTTTGTAGCTGTTAAGAATAAGAAAACAAGTACACACACATTACATACACTATTTCACAAAAACTTTCCTATATCTTGCGACACACAACTCAGATTGTTCTTCTACCATTTGTGAAAAAATGACAAAACAGCCAACTCTATAGAACAGAAGAAGATCTGAGTGCTACCCAAACCTACTGCTTTGAGGGATAAAAGATACAACTGCTACCCAAACCTACTGCATCAAGGAATAAAGGTCTGACTGCTACCAAAACCTATGACACAGAGGGTAAAGGTATGACTGCTACCTAAACCTTTGGCAAAGAGGGATAAAGATCTGACTGCTTCCCACTCCTATAATACCAATGGCTAAAGATCTGAGTGTTATCCGAACCTACTGCACTGAGGGATAAAGATCTGACTGTTACCCAAACCCCATTGCACTGAGGGATAAATGTCTGACTGCTAGCCAAACCTATTGCACTGAGAGATAAAGATCTGACTGCTACCCAAACCTATGACACCAATGGCTAAAGATCTGAGTGTTATCTGAACCTACTGCACCTAGGGATAAAGATCTGAGTGTTACCCAAACTCATTACACTGAGGGATAAAGATCCGACTGCTACCCAAACCTATTGCACTGAGGGATAAAGATCTGACTATTACCCAAACCTCTAACACAGAGGGATCTCGGCAACAAATGGTTATGTCCCTGCTCCACACCACACTAACTTCAGTCCTACTCCACTCCTGCTATAATTCTTGCCTTAAACACACAATCTCCTGATTGGACTGTTTTAGTCTTATCAATACCACATTCAGATGCATGATGTGAATCTAGATAGATATTTAACATACTTTATTGTTTGCATATGCATTGATCATTATATATGTATTGGTGAAGGAATTAATAATGTGTGCTCATCTATATTGTCTGGTTGAATAGACTAGAAATGTGTAAAATATATTTGTATGTCCTGCATATGTGTTTCTTTGGAGATTTTCTCCCCGGGCCTCCACTGAAAATGGACATGTATCCAGTTGGCCTATCCCGGTTAACAAATGTAAAATAAAATAAAAATAAATAAATAAAGGTTTGACGGCTACTCAAACCTATGACACAGAGGGATAAAGGCCTGACTGCTACCCAAACCTATGACACCAAGGGCTAAAGATAAAGAAGTTATGTTCTTACCATAACATTCCATCTGTATTGTTGATCTTCATTCATTCATGACTGATGTGTCTTGGTTTCGTCCTCGGAACAGACTCGGTCGATGTAACAAGCTCGCACAAGCCAAAAAACTCTCTAGCTAAGTCTTACCCATAGTGACCCTCTCATCTCCTCAGATCGAGTTTGTCCATAAGGATAGAAAGCGGAGGGTTTATCTGAGCAGCTGCCCTATCAGGTAACCAGGACCAAATCCGAACCTCCAGGAGTCTTTTGGACTCAGGAAGGAGGGTGGGATGTCATGAATGAATGAAGACCAACAACACAGATGGATCATGATGGTAAGAACATAACTTCATTATCTGATGTTGCTAATCTTCATTCATTCATGAGTGATGGGACATAGTCCCTAGCTACTTTATGTCCTGGGAGGGTTCATAGATTAGTGCTAAGCTAACTGCCTTTGCGAGCCATTTTAAACCTAGCCAATTATCCCTTGTGAGACTCAAACCCTGCACCTTGTGTTTGTAAGGCAAATACCTTAACCATTAGGCCACCCTCCCAACCCTATTGCCTAGGACCCTAGGCCTGTGGAAGGATATTCCTGAGCACCATTGAGCCAAAGGATGCTCTTCCCCTGGAGACCATATCCAATTTGTAATAAGTAATAAATGTATGAGAATTAGCCCAAGTAGCTGCTGCGGAAATTTTGTCCATAGAAGCTCTAGAATGAAAGGCCACCGAAGTAGACACTGATCTGGTGGAGTGAGCCCTGACTTTAGTTGGAAGAGTGATTTTGTTCTGTTGATAAAAAAAGGTAATGCAATCTCTCAACCATTTTGATAAAGTGACTTTGGAAACTGACTTGCCCAATCTTGGACCTGAGAAGGATAGGAATAGTTGGTCCGATTTTCTGAATAATTTAGTTTTGTTTAGGTAAAAATGTAATTGTCTATGTACTTCTAGCAAATGTAAACAGTATTCTCCTTTGTTGGAAAAATTTGGGAAGAAAACTGGCAAATGAATGGACTGGTTGAGATTTGAATCTGAGAAAACTTTTGGTAGAAAGAAAGGGTTAGTCAGAAGTGAAACTCTCTCTTTGTGGAAAATTATGTATTAGTGATTTACACACAAAGCTTGTAACTGATATTTTCCTGGCTGAGGTGATGGCTACCAGGAATAAGGTCTTCCAAGACAAAAACTTTATATCACAGGTGGCTGACGGCTCAAAAGGTTGACAAGTTATGGTATGTAAAACTAGCGCCAAATTCCAAGGTTCAATAGGATATTTATGAGGTGGTCTCAAATGCATGACTCCCTTTAGGAAGATAGCTGCTAAATGGACTCTGACAGTGGAGGTGAAGGCTAAGGCTCCTGACTGGAGTAAAGATGACAAGAATTCTAAGACCTTATGAATCGGGGCTGAGGAGGAGTCTAGTCTTTGTTCTTAGCCAAGATCACAAATCTATCCCATTTACTATGGCAAAGTTTCCTGGTGGATGGTTTACGGGAAGCCAGAAGTATCTTTTGTACTGGGGAAGATAGATTAGTCTGCCTGGCAATTATTGGAAGTGGAGTAACCAAGCGGTCAGCTTGAGACTTGGTAGGTCGGGATGGACCAGCCCCTGTGGATGAGACAACAGTCTTGGGGGTTGGATCCAGCGTCCATGGACAGTGAACTACGTGAGGCCACAGAAAGGTGAACCAGACTTGATGGGGCCAATAGGGTGCAATGAATATTACTTTGCTTCTCAATCATTGCCACTTTCTTTAAGAAGAGTGGAATGAGGGGAAAGGGTGGAAAGGCATAAGCAGTCCCGGGGGCCAATCATGTACCAGAGCATCGCTCGGCGACTCCCCCTGAGAGGGGATCACGGCAAAGTAGCTGCTGCATTTGTGGTTCGAGGGAGAGGCAAAGAGATTGCAGCAAGGCTGGCCCCAATGACGAAAGATTTGTGTCACTATTACAGGATTGAGAGATCACTCGTGAAGCATCAGAATGTTTCTGCTCAGTTTGTCCACAATCACATTGGAACTCCCAGGAATGTGCATTGCTCTCAGAAAGCAGTTGGAATTTATCGCCCATTGCCACACTCTCAGTGCTTCCCGACATAATGGGTAGGATCTGGTTCCTCCTTGATTGTTGATGTACCAGACCACTGACATATTGTCTGACTGGATAGCAATTGTCCCCGACGGAAGAGTCGCTTAGAATGCTTGCAACGCTAGAAGCACCGTCCTCAGTTCTAGGACACTGATATGCAGATTGTCCTCTAAGGGAGATAAGTGTCTTGGACAGTTCTTCCTTGAAAATGCCACCCCCACCCCATCAGGGAGGCGTCTTGTGGTCACTAAGGCCTTGGGTTGAGGGGGTGAAAAGGGGCGACCCCATAACTCCTCTTCTGGCTTCATCCACCAACTCAGATCTTGTTTGCAACGGTTTGTTATGCGTATTGGGAAAGACATTGTGCGAGTCATTATAGACCACTGACAGGGTAGGAGCCACTGAAGCAGCATTATATGGAATCTTGCCAGTGGGACCAGAGTGATCGTTGCCACCATCAAACCCAGAAATTGTCAGACCAATCGTGCTGGAACTAGGTCTTGAGAGAGTATCGCTTGTAGTTAAGATCTCAACTTCTGTAACCTGTGCTGAGGTACAGCAACTAGGCAGGATTTTGTGTTGAGCGTTGCCCAATGAATTCTAAGCTTAGAAATGGTACTTTCTTTGACTTTTCCTTGTTTATTGAGCTGCCTAGTGTGTTTGCTAGTTTTAAGTGTAGTGTACAGCTTGAAGTAGTAGACTCGTGGTTGGAGAGGTAAGGAGCCAGTTGTCTAAATATGGAAACGCATGGAATCCTTGCAGTCTCAAGTGAGCTGTTACTACTGCCATGCATCTGGTGAACACCTTGGGGGCTGTGGTCAGACCAAAGGGTAGCACTCAAAATTGATAGTGATTGGCCCCAGCCAGAAGCGGAGATATCCTCTGGATTGTTTGTCCATTTTATGTGGTAATACGCATCCTGAACATCTATGGAGCACATCCAACTGTTTTTTTCCAGAAATGGAAGGATAGACTGAACCGTGACCATCTAGAATTTTGTCTGTCTGATGAACTTGCTCAAAATGCTGAAATTCAAAATTGGTCTCCAGTCCCCTGTCTATTTTGGGGTGGGGGTGGATGTGCTCCATAAATGTTCAGGATGCGTATTACCACATAAAATGGACAAACTTGAATCTTGAGTAAAACCTGGATCATATCTGGTCTGGTGGGAGTTTGGATGACACTTTTTTCTAGCAGATTTAGAAGTTCTTGCGCTGCCGCATCCCTCTGACTGGGTGGAATGTCGGGGATTCGCCTTAGTTGCCTTGGATAAAGGTTGACGGGAATATAACCTCTGGTCATTATCGTCTGCACCCAGGAATCTGAAGTTATTGAGTGCCAGGCCACAGAGAGAATCTTCCCCCGACTGCTTCCAGAGGTAAGCAATCGGGACACTCTTCAGGATTGCTGATAGAGCTGCCCAGAGGAGGAATCCCTGAAGCCCTGGTTTCGCGGGCTCCCTCTGCCACGGGAGAGGTGTCATCCTGAAGAGTTCCCCCCTCTACCACCACGTGTCACAAAAAGGCCCTTGGGATTTTTTTGAACCACATCTTACCGCCTCTCTGATTCCTGGTATAGGATCATTGCAGGGCGGGCAAGCATACGCCCATGGCAGACAGGGTCTTTCCGTCTTTCTCACATCTGGCTAAAGTGTCTAACTTCTGGGCCAAACAAGGAAGACTCATCAACAGAAGCATTGGCGAAGGAGGACTTGAAGGGTTCCACAAAGTCACCCAAGAGCATCTAGGCATGACATCTTATGACATTGCCTGTACCCGCTGCTCTGGCTGGCCCCTCAGTTGTATGGGCAATCAACCACATGGAGGAGTTAGAAATGGACTCTAGGGTGGCAAGCTGAAAGGCAACTTTGTCACTTACCTCATCAGACAATGATCCTGCCAAGGTTTCTGAAAGGTCACTAATCAGGTCCTTCTGAAGACATGTAAAATGTGCCAGATAGTTCCACAATCTTATGGTGAAGGTCACTGAAGCATAAACTCGCTTCCCTAGTTTGTCTTTTGTCCAGGAACTCCCTGTTCGGAGGATGGACAGTTGAAATCCCTTCAGCAAGTTCTTTACTAGTGGCAGTCGCTACCACCATAGACTCTACTGCCAAGTCTTTGGACCAATGGGGGTGATCCTGAGGTGGAGAGAGAATTTTATCCGGCCTCCAGAGAACTGGCTCAACGTGTCAGGAGCCTTCCAAGCAAGTTGCACAATGAGCTTCACTAGCTCATCTGCAGGTGGGGTCACCCAGGAAGTAGAAGGTCAAGCACAGAAAGCCTGCAAAAATATAGATTCCTCAGAAGGGTTGATGGGCTTACAGTCACCCCTCTGTTTCAGAATCTCCAGTATGTCCTCAAATGAGACATCCTCAGGGGGGCGACTGGGGGGACCCTTCTCCCTCATCGTAATCTGCATCTTCGGTGAGGGATTCCTCAGGGGAATCAATGTGCTTTCTCTTGCATGTTCTCTTGCAGGGTGGCTCTTCAGGAGGACCATCTGAAGAGGACTCTGAAGAGTGGGTGCCCTGTAGTAGGGTGTCTTGCTGCTCCCGTGCCCGATGTCCCAATGTAGTGGGCTGTGTCAGCTGCATACCAGAGGACATAAGTGTATTATGATCTGGCGTCAAAGGGGCCAACTGCATGCTTGCGGAAGCAAGAGCCCTTTCCCATAACCTGGAAGGCAGGTCCACTCAAAGAGGGATGGGAGCCCGGAACAGAGGAGCCCACCTCCAGGGTTGGAGCCACGAGAGGACCCGGAGCTGTCAAAACAACCGGAACTGTAGACGGCACCATAGAAAAAATTGGCACCATACTAGGGATCACAGTGCCAACAGGGCAGTCACGGTCTCGAGGGTGGATTGGCTGCGAGACTGAGCTGTGGTCCACAGGGCAGGCTCCAGAATCATGGAAAGGCGTACCACTGGAACTGAAGGAGTTGGCATTGGGATAGGCATTGGTACAGAGTACTTCAAAGCCTGTGGGGCGGTTGAAGGAGGAACGTATGTTGGAGTCTGTGGAGAAAAAGCCCTGGTGGGAGGGAGGTCTTGGATGGGGTTGGGATGCCTCTGGCTGCGAGGAGCTGATCATCAAGCTTATACATTGAACTCCAAAAGACTCCTGGTCGAACAGGTGGATAACCCTGAAGGGGGATTATGGCTGTTCAAGAAAGGTGCTGAGTTGTTGTCCAAAAAAGGGGTTGATGGACGGGGAGTATCTTGTCCAGGGTACAACTTCACCTTTCGGCACTGAGGTCGAAGGACCCGAATACTGTGATGGGAAGGGAGTGACCAGTTCAGAGAGACACTATTTTTAGTGTCAAAAAGGTGTCGGGTACCAAGGAAACAGTCGGCACTATGGTAGTTATGGTTGTCTGTTCTGTAGAAGAGGCTGACGGGTGTTTAGTCTTAGGTTCAGTACACGTCTTACACAGCTTCGGTTCCTGAGAACTAGGAGATGTTGGAACCGAATGACTTCTCTTTTTTACGTCTTTCTTTGGAGGTGTTGAAACCTCTGCCTCAGATAATGCTTCAGAGAATGGAGTTTTTAACAGTCCTTTTAAGATTAATTTATTTTTACACTCTGCTAATGTACAAGAGCTGAATCCTTTACAAAGTTCACAAGGAGGTTGAATCTGGAGGTGGGGAACTCACAGACGAAAGATGCCCATCGGAGTTGGGCATCTTTCTGCCACATTTATCGCACTGCTTAAATCCTGTAGTGCCCTTCTTATCAGACATTATCATAATCCAATTGGAAACCACAACAACAATAACCTCTTAAAAAGGCAGTAGACGAAAAGAGAGATACAGAAATACACAGTCAAGGTAGGAAGACTAAAATTACCTCTCTTCTACTTTTTTTTTTTTTTAAAGAAAGTTTAAGAAAGAAAGGGGGGAAAAGCAGGGAATACCAGCAATGGTATTAATATTCACAGAGGTAAGGGAGGGGCTATACCACCAATGGTATGAAGAAATACCAGATTGGTAAGAAATAATGAAAAAAAACACTCTCAAAGATATAAAGAGCAAGTGAAACTATCAATGACTACTATAGGAAAATATCTCAGAGACAGACAAAAAAAATTATAGAAGAAATACTACTTACCTGGAGAGCTGGCTTGACACGTCTTGATAAACTATGCAGCAAACGAGATCTGAGGAGATGAGGAGAGAGGCACTATGGGTAAGACTTAGCTCAAGAGTTTTTTGGCTGGCGCGAGCTTGTACATCAGATATAAGTACTACCTGAACCTATTGCAACAACAGATAAAGATATGAGTGTTACTCGAACCTACTGCAACGAGGTATAAAGCTCAGACTGCTACCCAAACCTATGGCTTGGAGGGGTAAAGATCTGACTGGTAGCAAAACCTATGGCTTGGAGGGATAAAGATCTGACTGCTACCCAAACCTATGGCTTGGAGGGATAATGATCTGACTGCTACCCAAACCTATGGCTTGGAGGGATAATGATCTGACTGCTACCAAAACCTATGGCACAAAGAGATAAAGATCTGACTGCTACCCATTTGGAGGAATAATGATCTGACTGCTACCAAAACCTATGGCATAGAGAGAGTTAAAAATCTGACTGCTACCAAAACCTATGGCACAGAGGGATAACGATCTAACTGCTACCAAAACCTATGGCACAGAGGGATAAAGATCTGAGTGTTACCTGAACCTACTTCACCGAGGGATAAAAATCTGAGTGTTACCCAAACGTATTGCACCAAGGGATAAAGATCTGACTGCTACCCAAACCCATGACATAGAGGGATAAAGGTCCGACTGCTACCCAAACATTTGACACAGATGGATAAATGTCTGACTGCTACCCCAAACCTATGACACCAAGGGATAATGATCTGAGTGTTCTCTGAACCTACTGCATTAAGGGATAAAGATCTGAGTGTGACCCAAACCTATTTCACCGAAGTATAAAGATATGACTGCTACCCAATCCTACGGTTTGGAGGGATAATGATCTGACTGCTACCCAAACCTATGACACCAATGGATAAAGAACTGAGTGTTACCCGAACCTATTGCACCTAGGGATAAAGATCTCACTGCTACCCAAACCTGTGGCATCAAGGAATAAAGATCTGTCTGCTACTCAAACCTACGGCACAAGGGGATAAAGATTTGAGTGTTACCTGAACCTATTGCACCAAGGTATAAAGATCTGACTGCTACCAAAACATATGGTTTAGAGGGATAAAGATCTGATTGCTACACAAACAATGTGGTCACAGGGGGGTTAATACTTAATGACTGACTGACTGAAACCAGCTTGCCCATTCAGAGAGGGGCTGGGGTAGTGTCTGTCCAAACTCCTGTAAGATTAGCACTTATCAGACGCAGGTATACAGACATGCAGCAGGAGTACCTGAAATATCCAAGTTCACCAAGCTGTGTGCAGGCACACTAGCTGCATAAGTATTAATAGTTTCCTTGCAAATTATTGTCCTTGAAAATAGCCTTCAGTATCATTTAACTGTATTCTACTCATTATGAACTATAATGTGAATCCTTCTAGCTAATGAATTGTATTTTCCACTATTCTGCATCTGTTACTTTCTATCAAATGCATTATGTATCTGTTACTTACAAGCAATGCAGTATTGCCTGTTTGTTAACTTCTGTTATGTCTGAAATTGATACTTCTCTATCTATTTTACATGTTTGTTAAACTCTAATTTGCTGTAACTGGAGCTTTTCTCCCCGGGCCACCGCTGAAAAAGGACCTGTGTCCAGGCGGACATTCCCGGAAAACAAATGTAAAATAAATAAATGATGGTTGGAGTACTGGGGATGTCAACACAGGATTGACACATTTCAGATCTTAGGGGAGGAAATGCTATGTAGTTATTTTCCAGCCTGGGGATAATTAGGGTCGACCTTTAGATAGAGACAACCCTGGTTGGGGGGGGGGGGGGGGGTGAATCCAAGCCCTTAGGCCAATGGGACATTGGCTCCTCTCAAACTCTGAAAGAAAACTGACCCTTATCATGCAGTGTTATGAAGAGAAGCACAGTATACAAGTTCAAAACTCGTCGATTTTGTCTAGATGATGGTGCCTTCTCGTCAACCTCTTACTCTTACCTTTGTCTCTTGAAGCTTTTGCACTGGGGGAATGAACAGGTTGAAAACTCAATGGAGGTGGGCTGATGGTTGACAGAAACAAGGAGGCAAAAAATTCCCAGGAAAAAAGTACTATGCTTTAGCAAAACGCACTCTACTAAGAGATTACACTTCAGATGTTAATCAATTGATGGTTTCTGTGATGCTTGCTGTCTTTACTTGGAGTACAACATTACTCTGACAGAAGGCACCGTTCTGTAATAGAATAAATTTATTTTTTAAACTTTGGTAGGCTTAAAAAGACTACAGAATCCTTTTCAAGAGTAAGAAGAAATCAAAAAGTGGTTATGTGCCTTGCAAAATGACAAAAAGTATACAATGATGCAATTTCAACATATATATTGCATTTACTAGGGCAATGCTAACTCTGTGAACTATTCAGCATTTCTCACTGTGGCTACTGGTATTTATCGAACAGACTGCCTGAATCTTTCTTGTTATCCTGTAGATTGTGCATGGTCACAAGTGTGAATTAATGTTGTTCTGACTTACCTGGCATGTACCTTACCTCATAATAGTATAGTATATATCCTTACCTTCCACATTCTCTACACACATGCTCCCACAGATTTCCTCAAGCCAATACTTTGCTCATATAAATTTTTTACTGTTGTCTACCCACAACAAGACTTTGTTACAGCTCTTTTTTGTCTCCTTTTTCATACAGCTCTAGCTCTGCCCCCCCCAAGTGAAGAATTTCTGAAAATTATTCTGCAAACAACTGAAGGCAAAAGGAGTCACTACTGGGACTTTTACTCTCTGAAATATTCTTATATAGGTGTATTCCCTATTAACTAATTTCTGCATCTAGTTCTTAGTGCTTTTACTTAATTTTATTATATTGGCTTAGCGTGCACACTTGCAAAGGCTCTCCCCCCCTATGCCAATCCCTGCCATTGCAACTAACTGCCACTAACTGGCAGCAGAACACCACCAAACAACTGAATCTTAGCACAAATAAGCAGCGCATGTTGTAAGCAGGACAGTGCTCTACAGTTATTTAAATTCTCCAATATTACTGTCTACTGTAAAGTCACCCAAGTCCCTTCAAATTATTTTTCCATTCACTGTGAATAAAAAGTGGAACACAGTAAGTGGCATAATCCCTGCCATTAAGGTACAATGCTGCTTACCTTCATTACGTAGTTAGACTCCTGATACTTTACTTACCTCCTTGGTAGGGTTATGCCCGCTTTAGTCGGGCTAGTTCCACTCCCCTACCCCCTTTCCCACACACCCTCTAGCTCATTTGCTTTATACATAACTTTACCATGCCCACACCTAACCCCTATCCCTCATCCAATCGCACAAACCACCACCACCCCCTCCCCCTCCTTTGCTCTCATACTACACACTCTACACATAGTACCTCCCCACTCTCAAAGTTGCTACAATCCATCCTAACTATATACTGTCAGGACCCCTACACATTCCACAGGGTTATCTCTATACACTCCTACCGTTTCTGACAAACCAAACATGTACTCCCTTCAAATAATCCTAACACTAGCACTCACCATCACAGCCCATCTAACCTCACCCTACTTGAACAACATTACAATCCCCAACATAAGTCACCCCACCTCATCCTCACTTCCAACATTCATTAACTACCCCTTACTCATCTCACCCTCACTCTTTAACCACACCACCTATGACCAACAACCCTACAAACTCCTCCATTATCAAAGCAAATCTAGAGTATCCATACAATGCGACTTAGCCTTCTCCAAATACCTAGAAACCATAATAAACATTGCCTCTCAACTACTATGCAGTGGTGATATTAACCCCAACCCAAGTCCAGTAAGTCCTACAAATCACCAGAATCAGCCTAGAACCAATACTAGCCTACTTAAGAAAAAATCAGATATTCTAATAATAAATCATAACATAAGCATCCTTAACAAAACCACTGAGCTCCATGCAACCATAACATTATACTTACCTGACATTATCTTCCTCACAGAAACATGGCTTAAACCATACATTAAAACTGAAGAATTACTTCCCCGTGGTTATAGCATACTACGAAAAGACCATACAACTAAAAGAGGAGGTGGAGTTGCTCTCCTATATCAGAACATCATCAATGTTGAGCTATTTAACATAGAATTCCCTGCATTTAATAATGCAGAGATGCTACTTGCTAAGGCAAGACTAAATACACAAAAACAGCTAAATATCTTAGGATCATATATCCCTCCAGGAAATAACATCAAAATCATAGACTCTCTTCTGCAATGGACATCAGAGACCCTCCCCCATGAAACTATTATACTAGGTGACTTCAATACTGATTGGACCACACTTAAATCACCCCACCCCTCAAATCATTTTAACCTTTATGGATTCTCACAGCTTATATAAACCTTTACCAGGGTAGACAAAACCTCAAAAAAAGAATCAATACTACACTGGATTCTCACCAATCTCCCATCTCCCACCCATAATTTTGGTACACTACCCGACATTCTAAGCGACCACCTCCCAACCTTCTTCATCAGAGACCAAACTAAACGCACTAGAACTAGCTCTCTTAAACACATCAGATACACTAAAAACGTCAGGGCTGACAACCTTAATACAGCCCTTAAACACTCTAACTGGTCCCCTCTTTTAACACTTTATTTAGATGAAGCAGTTGAGTATTTCAATAGAATCTTCTTAGGCCTTCTCAACCAACTTGCTCCACCAAGACAGATCCGCACTAAAACCATCTATGCCCTATAGCTTACCAAGAGCACTAGGCAACTTATGAAACAAAGGGACAAAGCATGGGACACCTGGCCCAAAAACAAAACTACTCCTAATAGGCAAACATTCTTACAACTGAGAAACACTGTAAAAAAGCAAATCAGACTAAAAATACTATAGTGAAATTCAAACTAAGCATAATACCAACCCACAAAAGTACTGGGCCGCTATAAACACTATTCTCCAACCAGGTAAATCACCAACTCCTCATCCAAACATAGACACCACTTTTATAAACACAGCCACCCAATTCAATGAGTTCTTTACTAACTCTGTAATAAAGCTGTCACCAGACCCACTACACTATATACCCATCAAATAATGTTAACTCCTTCACCCTTCAACCTGTACCAACTTACACAATCTATAGACACCTAAACAAACTTAAACCCACCACCTTAGCAGTAGGCAAACTACCTGCCAAATTCCTACAAATAAGCGCCAAAGCCATTTCCTAACCAGTCTCTATAATCATTAACAGATCAATCTCAGAACAAAAGGTGCCACTTCTCTGGAAAATCTCCTACATTATACCAATTCACAAAGGGGGCAACTCCACTGACCTAGCAAATGTTCGCCCTATAGCTATACTTTCCCCACTGGCTAAAATAATGGAAAAATGTATCCATACCCAGGTCCCAACACATCTCCTCTCCAACAATCTTCTTGCCGAAACCAAACACGGATTCCTCCCCAACCATAGCACTACCACTGCACTCATCCATTTTAGAAACCAAGTAAATATGCAAAGCAACAACGACCAGCTAGGGTCTGCAGTTTTCTTTGCCTTATGAAAGGCATTTGATACAGTTTCCCATACAAAACTAATAACATCACTCTCAGAATTAAAACTAACTAACCCCACTCTATTATGGTTTCAGGACTATCTCTCCCAATGCCAACAAGTTATTCAGTGGAAAAAAAGAAGTTATGTACCTACCATAACGTTCCATGTTAGTTGTCTTCTTCTCGCCTTCTTTCTTGCTGGTTGGGATTGGAGCCGATCCTCGGCTCCGACTCGGCCATCTTCAAAAGCTCGAGAGCTGCATACTGGCTCGAGGCCACCCCATATCCCATGATGCCTGGTGCTAGATACCCAGATCTCGTTTGGTAAGTCTAACTGCAGACATAATAAGGAAAGGATCCTATCCTGGAATATATAAAACCTCCAGAGAGGCTACTAGACAGAAGGGAATAGCCAGAGAAGACTCAGCCAGTGAAAAACCATAAGGAACTCTTCTCTGTCTACGAGGATAGGGGAATGGAGGGTGGGACGCAAGAAAGAAGGCGAGAAGAAGACAACTAACATGGAACGTTATGGTAGGTACATAACTTCTCTATATTAAGTTGTCTATCTCGCCTTCATTCTTGCTGGTTGGGACAGCGTCCCTAGCCCCTAAAATCCTGGGTGGCTCATCGGAACAAACTCTTAAGAACAGTGGAACTGAAATCTGCTCTGTTTCTGGAAACCACATCCAACTTATAATGCGAAATGAAAGTATGTGGGTTGGCCCGCGTAACCACAGCACAAATAGATTCCTTGGGCAACCTAGCCTGAAAGGCCACAGAAGTGGCTAAAGCTCTGGTGGAGTGACCTTTTGGTTTAACAGGTAATTCTTTATTCCTCAGTTGATAGATAAATTTGATGATAGAAGTCAACCACCTGGACAAGTTTACTTTTAAGACTGGAAGACCTTGTTTACCCTCAGTGTAAGAAAGAAAAAGTTGGTCCGATTTCCTGATATCTTTAGTTCTATGCAAATAAAAGCGTAGTTGCCTGTGAACATCTAACTGATGCAATTTATATTCCGCCCTGTTGGAGAGGTTGGGAAAAAAACACATGAAGGTCTATGGACTGATTCAAATTATTTTCTGAAGAGACCATAGGAAGGAAGGAAGGAAGGATTAGTCCTGAGAGCAACCCTATCATCGTGGAACTCTAGGTAAGGACGGGTACAAAGAGCCTGCAGTTTCGAAACTCTTCTGGTTGAAGTAATGGCTACCAGAAAGAGAGTTTTCCAAGATAAAAACTTCAAGGAACAAGATGCTGCAGGTTCGAAGGGAGGCAATATTAGAGAAGTTAAAATCAAATTTAGATCCCACGGAGCTGGAGGATCTCTCACTGGAGGCCTGAGCAGAGTGGTCCCTTTGAGACAGGCTTTACATAGCTTATGAGACATGATATTATTTCCCGATAGGCCAATGTGAAAATTTGAAATTGCAGCTAACTGAACTCTAATTGTAGCGGAAGCGGACCCAGAATGAAAGAGTTCCGCAAGAAATTTCCAAAATGTGGTGTATAGGGGCTGAAAAGGGGTCTATACTCTTAGTCTCTGCCCAGGAAGAAAAACGTTTCCACTTACTAGCTTAAGTTTTTCTAGTGGTAGACTTGTGCGATGATAAAATAATCTCGCGCACAGAGGGGGAGATATCTGGAAGCCTGGCTAAGGTTGGAAGTGGAGCAACCAAGCAGTGAGCTGGAGAGATTGCAAGGATTGGTGCAGCCCGCCTGATTGATGGATCAGAAGGTCTGGAACTAGGTCCAGAGTCCAAGGCTGCTCAAGAAGATGATGATGCAGGAACGGGAACCATATTTGTCGAGGCCAGTAAGGAGCAATGAGGATCATTTTGCAGCCCAATATGGTAGCTTTCTGTATCAGTTTCGGAATAATGGGAAACGGAGGGAATGCATAAAGAAGTCCCTGAGGCCAATCGTGGACTAGAGCGTCTCTAGGGGAATGTCCGGGAAGTGGAAGGAGAGAGAAGAAATTGTTGCACTTGCTGTTGAAGGGGGTGGCAAAAAGGTTGCAGCAAGGCTGGCCCCATTTGCAGAATATTTGGTCCGCAACTACTTGATTCAGAGACCACTTGTGAGGCATGAGAATTGCTCTGCTCAGCCTGTCTGCTATGATGTTGGACTTCCCAGGGATGTGCGTTACAATCAGAAACCGTTGGGAAGAGATCGCCCACTGCCAGAGTCTGAGTGCTTCTCGACATGGGGGTAGGACTTGGTTCCGCCCTGCTTGTTGATGTACCACACTACTGACATATTGTACGTTTGAATTGCAATGGTCCAGGTAGGAAGAGAGTCCTGAAGAGCTTGCAACGCTAAAAGCACGGCCCTCATCTCCAAGATGTTTATATGCAGGTGGCACTCGTGAGGTTGCCAGGTGCCTTGGACTGTTCTGCCCTGATAATGCCCCCCCCCCACCCGATCAGGGAAGCGTCCGTAGTAACCGTAGCAACTGGGGGGGTTACAAATGGTCTGCCCAGGGGCACTGATGTGGAGACCATCCACCATGCAAGGTGCTTTTTGCATGCTTCTGTGATCATAATCGTGTGAGACATGGGAAGCTGCTGGAAGGACCATTGGGTGAAAAGCAGCCACTGGAGAATCCTCATGTGAAAACGAGCTAGAGGAACGAGTATGATTGCTGCTGCCATGAGACCCAGAGTTTGGAGGACGAACCGGGCTTGAATTCTTTTGCATGCTAATAAGACCTGTACATGTTGACGAATCACTAATACCCTGTCTGGTGAAAGGCTCGCTGACATGTCTTTTGTATTTAAATTTGCGCCTATAAAGGTGATAGACTGACAGGGCGACAATGCAGACTTTTTGAAATTTATTGAGATACCTAGTCTGCAGCAAGTCTCGATAGTGTAGTCTCTGGCTTGCAGAAGGTGACGCCTGGTGGTAGCAGTAAGGAGCCAGTTGTCTAGATATGGAAACACCTGGAATCCTTGCTGTCTCAGGTGAGCGGTAACTACTGCTATACATTTCGTGAACACCCTGGGAGCTATGGTGAGACCAAAGGGCAGAGCTCTGAACTGGTAATGGCTGGCTCCCAGCCGGAAGCGAAGGAATCTTCTGGAGCGTCTGTCCATTTTGACGTGGTAGTACGCATCCTGAAGGTCTATAGAGCACATCCAATTGTCCTGACCCAGAAAGGGCATAATGGACGGTAGCGTGACCAGTGGTCTCACTTTCGATAACCACAGCACCACAACAGTCAGGAAATCCTTCTATGTGGCACACCTCATCACTAAGAGCTTTTCATCCAGAAAAAAGGAGGTCATTGTCCCACTGTACTCATCCCTCATTAGACCCATTATAGAGTATAATGCCCCTTTTGGTATGTACCTCACAAGACATCTGCAACAGCTGGAAAGGCCACAGAAATACCTCACTAAATGAATCACAGGCCTAAAGCAGATGCCATATGCTCACCATCTAAAAAAACTCCAGCTATACTCTGTGGCATATTGTCTATTCAGATAACTCTCTGTTATAATCTCTGCTTAACATACAAGGCCATGTCAAACCCTGAGCTGTTGGACATGCTCCACTTAAAGAAATCCCAATCCCTCAGAGCCACACGCTCCAGGAATCTAAACCTTGTCATCACAATGAACAAAACAAGCTGGAGGGATAGGTTCCTGACCCAGAGACTCCCCATACTCTGGAATAGACTGCCCATACATGTCAAACAGAGCGCCTCCTTGGCCCTCTTCAAAGGAACCTTGATGATTGGATGGGAGATAGGAAATTCACCCTGGGGATCATGTCAGTCGCCCTGCTAGACAGGGGTCCAGAGAAGTAAATATTGTGGGAAGAAATATCCAGGGAATTGTTATGGCTAGCCTTGTATAGGCCCTAGGGCCGATAGCCTAGTACCAACCTATGAACCCATAAAGTATTCACCCTCATAAAAGATAAAGTTATTTTCTAATACAATAGTCATGAACTCTAGTGTAGTCAATATCTTATCATTGTCTAAACTGGAGTGCTTAACCATTGATTGGTTAAATAATTCCAACCCCTCATCTTTGGATATGGAATTAAATAAATCCACTACAACAATGGTAACAAATTTTAAGTCTTTGTTCCAAAGTTCAAGTTTCAATCTCCCTAAAAAAATCCCATGAGTCTCTGCTATGTGAGGGATATTGTCATATGTGTGTTTTAACCAATTATCCACCACTACACCAAAAGGGAATTTTTTGGACTTACTCCCTGAGACTATCTCTCGGAACGGGGGATGTAAAATGTCTTTATACACTTTAGGCACTCCAAAGATATTGGCTAGGACAGGATGATTGACTTTCAAAAAATTATAAGTGTCGAAAGAAATTCTTGGGTCCAACAAAAATTCTTCCAGCCATAAATCAATGCGCCTGTATGCTATATTGATCTCATTTAATGAAATAGTTTCATATACTAAAGTATTGTTCAAAATATCGTGCATTTTGTTGGAATAATTCATCTGATCATATAGCACAACCCCCCGGTCAGGTTTCATGACCCTGACCTCTGTATCATTGCATATCTTTCAAAATAAATCTCTTTCTGTTCTGTTTAAATTAAAAACTTTATTCTTTTTACCCTTTAACTCTTTCTGAATTTTGTATAAATCTTCAGAAATTAGTTTGCCCAAAGTGACAAGAGTAGGGTGTAAAGTGGGGGGTTAAATATGCTTTTTTTCCCCTTTAATGCTGGCATTAAAGTTCCCTGTTCCTTGTCTTTAAAATATACAGCTAACTTAAGTTTTCTAAGATATAGTTTAGCTTTTATAAGGTAATGAACTAAATCAAAGTTAGTAGTGGGAACAAACTTCATTCCCTTTAGAAACAGAGAAAAATGCTCTTTAGTTACTTCTCTATCAGTGTAATTAAAAATTCTAAAGTTTTTGAAGCATTGAACAACTTTGTTAGATCTTTCTATCTCCATTCTATGTTAGATTGGTATGTCCTGTATGGGAACTTTTGTGAATGTTCCCAATTCCTCCCCTGACCCGAATCCTGATAATACCCTTTGTTTCTCCTGTGGTAATGGCTCCTGCCATCCTGAACGTTTCCGGGACCATAATTCTGGTTATAATTTCCATCTAGTATATGATTCCTCTTAGGATAACTTTCCTTACTTTCTACAGTAGATCCATGAAATTATCATAATTATTCTCTCCATTCACCTGCCTGTGACGACTCCATCTATAAGCATTCTGTTCCCTGTAATGTGTAGGGTCTCTAGCTGTTTTCTTTTCTTTTAAACCGAGTAGTACTAAATTTGTTAACTATATCAAACTGTTTGTTATAAAAGTGTTCCCACTGGTCAAAGAGTAAATCTTGAGTAATATCAGTTTTTAAACTTTCCACTTCAGTTAACAGCATACTTAATTTAGCATCATTATGTTTCATTAACAATTTCATAAAATTGAATCCAAAATCAGCAAATAAAACATTAAAATCATTGATAGCTTCCAGAGTATATTCTATGCCCATAGGTTCAATTTTATGAAATTGTTAATTACTACTGAATTTCCTGGCTGCAAACACTCCATTCAATCACACAGAAGATGGAAACAAGATAACCTTTGGAATATTAAAACCACCTATTTCCTGTTATATATTCTAAGAGATATTCAAGTTTTAATCAATCACAATTATATGATTACGTTTCTATAGAATTAAATAGAATGTTTATTTCTTTCTATGTGTTTGAAACATGTAGAAACACAAGATTTATTTATTTATAGTTTCTTTACATAAGCACAGCAGGTCTTTATCACCACATTGAATGGTGATAACTTAGAATACCCTTTGTTCGAACCTAAACGTCTGAAAACCCTAAACAGCGAACTCATGGAACAGCGATTTTTTTCCCCCAGGGAAAAAGAATCACTGCTGCGAGAAAAAAAAATCTCAACTTTAAAACAAACTGAAGTGGGGGGCTTCGCCCCCACACCCCCCAACATGGTGGGCTGTGGCCCCAACCCCCACTTAAATATACCAACTCCGAGATCACACTACAGTGGAGGAAATAGCAAAGCCCTGAAGACGACCCACCGATTTTTTTTCCCTGGGAAAAAAATCGATGTTGTGTAACTTCGAGGTTTAGGGCTTTCGGAGTTTTCGGTTCGAACAAAGGATGTTCGAACTTATCACCATTCGATGTGGTGATATAGACCCAAGCACAGTCCTTATCTGCGATTTATAGAAGTTTCACCAAATAAAGATTTGTTGTTTTGCTAGTAAGAAGTGGAGCTATTTTTAATCACAAGAGGATTTGCTGCTTTGGTATGAAGAACTTGGAAAAGTGAAGAATGTTGATCACAACAAGATTTTTTACTAGTGATTGGCTTTTAATCTACAAATATTTTTTTACTACTACTGCTTGGTGTTTTAGTTTAGCTTGAATAACTCAAAAGGTTATCCTTTCCATATTTTTTCCAGTTTCTGTGGACCTGTCAGGAATTACAACATCCATAATAATTTATAATCTAACTCTCTTTCATGGACATTTTTGCAACTGATGATCATATTAATTGGTTTCTTGACACCAACTCTACTATTAATTTAATTCTTCTGCCTCAAAAAATGTATTCCTTATCCCCCACCAAAAAAAAATCTTATGACATTACATTTACCATCCTGATATTCTTATTTCTGTGTATAAGAGTTTACTTGGCCTTTGTTTTAATATGTCTTGCTATTTCCATAATTTCTTCCTTTAGCCTGACTACTTCCATAGTATTTGGTGTACGGTTTTGTCTTCTAGTTTGTAATTATTACCTCTTTTACCCTTTATGAATATCAATGATATCATTCCCTTGTACTTTCCTAAATCTGTTTCCAGTTCCTCCAGTTCAGCGTGTAACTTGCCTCATCTATTTCCTAGACTGTTTTGATTGATATTTGTTCCATCTCCTGTATTTCTTGTCTGAATGAAGTTAACCAAGGACAGACGGTTCCAAAATATGACTTCAGTTCCCTAACTGTGTATTATCATATCTCCAGCACTAGCTGTTTGTCCCCAGGATACATCTTATTCAGTCTTTCTGGTGTGTAGAAATATTAATGCAGACACTTCCTTGCTAAAATTCTGAATCTTCTACATGTAGTTGCTAGTTTGTGAGCCAAACAAATCTCCCTCCAGTTCTGTCCAGAAATTCTGTACCTAAGCTTTCCCTCCAGTCATCAGACTGACTGACTTCTGCCCATGTATCCTTAATTAGGACCTTGTATAGTCTGCTTACTATAGTTTGAGTACTACCTTTTTGTCTGCTTCCTTTGCTCTAGATTCAGTTAATAAGTTTATTTGGAAAAGCACTCTTACATTATAGTCTCCACCCTGGTCTGAATTTATCACATAACTCTCCTTACTCCATCTCTCTCTCCCTCTCTTCATTGCTTTCAGAAATATAACTTTCTCTCCTGCTAATGCCATTTTAAGGTATCAAGGTTAATAAAAATGGTCCTTATGTAAACCCTGTTGGCTCTAGTTTAAAATTCCACAGGGAGTATTTTTTCTTTCTCAGTATTGCCTGTAGAGTTTTGAGTATTCCCCCTAACTTAACCAGAGTTATAACCTCATACGAGTCCTCATACAACCAGAGCCATGTTGTCACAAGCCACACAGTCATTAACCTTAGAACCAAATTCCACATCACTGCACGTACTTTCTCCTCCCAGGCACCTATTCTTTGGCAAGCTCTCCCCTTTGACATTAAGGATATCAACACTTATTCCAAATTCAGAATGGAACTCAGTGCACTTCATCATCCAAGGCAAATACTCCTGTTACAACACAGGCACTATCACCTAATCTGTCTCCTTTCTGAATCTCTTCTCTTTCAGGATTCATTGAAGATTGATCCACTTTAGAAACTAGTGTATGTATTGCACATTGCACTGTGCTTGTTCATTAGAATGTATATACATGTTTTTTTTCAATGTAATTATTCTGAACTACTCTGTTATTAATTACATTTCTGTATTTTTTGTTTGTGAAATGTTTTGTATTAAACTTGGGCTCAGCTTGAAATTGGTCAGTATTGATCAGTACACTACCACAGTAAATAAATAAATAACTGATCATCATGGTTTCTTCTACATCTGGGTCAAAACCAAATATTTATTTTCTACACCACATCTGGATTACACTCCCACCCCCATCAACTCAGCATCATCCATTTCCAGTAAACTTCATAATGTGAGTGATAAAGGTACTCAACTGCCTTTAATTGGCCTGCCTTATAGTATTCACAGAAGCAGGGAACTGCCAAGCCACCTTCTTCTATTGGTAGGAGCAATTTGTGCTATTTCAGTCTTGGAGTTTTGTCTTCCCATATATATTTCTTTATGTCTCTCCTGAGGATATCCCAATACTTATAGGTTCTTACTAGGCTAATTGACCTAGGAATATCTTTAGAAGCATAGCCATACACTCCCATTTTATCCTTTATATTTTAAGTACTAATAGCACAGTTCCCTGGGTCATACCTGAATGCCCGCCTTACATGCACTATGTGGGGAAATACTAACATTTTAATTGCCTGTACTCTTTAATCCATATTACTCGGTAATGTTCTCCATTTCCTTAACATGTTTGTTATTTTAGCTTTAAGTTCAACCCAGATCTGTCTGAGAGACTGAATGGGGTCTCACATTAGCCATACCCCAAGATATTTTACTTTTTAATGACCTCAAAATTGTTGGAATTATTGAATCTGTGCACAAGAGAGTTGATAGTTTATACAGAAGGATTTACGTTTGTCTTGATTTATTGGATATCCTGATATCTTTGCAATTTTTCTAAGAATATAAAATATTTTAAGAACATTGCTGTCCAGGTTTGTATGCTATAATATCACATCATCTGTGAAAAGAGATGATTTATGTTCTTTCTCATACCATTTCCATCCTATTTACCAACAGCCTAATTTTCTCAGGTAGTTGTTCCAAATATAGTGAGAGTAATGGGAAACAGTGGACAACTATGTCTTATGCCCCTACTGATTTCAATTTCCGAGACATTTATTTATTTATTTGACAGTAGTCAGGAAGTCCTTCGTTGCACACCTCATCATAAAAGGGTTCTCATCCAGGAAAAAAGAGGTCATTGTTCCCCTCTACTCGTCACTCATTAGACCCATTATAGAGTACAACACCCCTTTTGGAATGTACCTCACAAGACATCTGCAGCAGCTGGAAAGGCCACAGCAGTACCTCACAAAGAGGATTACTGGCCTCAAACAAATGCCCTACACTGACCACCTCAAAAAACTCCAGCTTTACTCCATAGCATATCGCCTACTCAGAGGTGATCTCTGCCTAACATATAAAACTATGTCAAACCCAGAGCTGTTGGACATGCTACACCTAAAGAAATCTCAATCCCTCCGAGCTACACGCTCTAGGGACCTAAACCTTGTCACCACAATAAACAGGACATGCTGGAGGGATAGATTCCTGTCCCATAGACTTCCTATACTCTGGAACAAGCTACCCATCTATGTCAAGCAAAGTTCTTCATTAGCACTCTTTAAGAAAAATCTTGATGAGTGGATGGGAAATAGAAAATACATCCCGCGGATCACTTCTGTGCCCTGCTCGACAGTGGCACAGGAAAATTACTTTCTTGGGTGGCGTAAGCTATGGAACCTTGCTGGCTAGGCTTACGTAGGCCCTTGGGCCGATAGCCTAGTACCTACCTATGAATCTATGACATTTGTTAACTGGGTTGGTCCAACTGAGCCGAGGCCCATTTTCAGTGGAGACCCGAGGAGAAAATCTCCAAAGCACAAAAGACAAATACCTAGTAGTTAACAACACAATCACATAACCTAGAGAATGAGAAGTAGGTCACTACACAAATCCTCAATAACGAGTATAACATCCTTACAATGGTGTACAATAAACAAATAGGTATAATAATACAAGGTATAATAAGTAGAGCAACAAAGCTGTACTTCAGTGAGAATAGGAACATAAAGAGTTAATTAGCTGTGGTAAAGTAAAGTGAGTAGAGAACAAGGTGATTAAGTAAAGTTGTTGTTATGAGGGGGCTTGACATGGACAAGACCAGGTCTTTTGAAGATAGTGTTTTAGCTCTCTTTTAAACTGATATTTTTGGGGAATATTTCTTGTATTGATTTATCACTACCCTCAAATCCTTGTATATTTCCTGTAATGACATGATAAACAGTAAGGGGAAACCCATTTTATTCATAATTTCCCATAGTTCCAATGCACTCTGCTGAATGCCTTTTCTGCATCTGACTCCTTTAATACCAACTGTTTCCCTTCTAGGGATGCCTGACCATAAATCATATGTGTTCTGACAGCATTGTCAAATGTCTTTCTCCCCTTTACAAAGCCACAGCGATCCTTGTCAATTATTCTGGACAAAATGTTAGCCAATTTTCTGCCAAGATGGCCACATATACTTTATAATCATAACTTAGGACCAATAATGGTCTGTATGAACCAGGAAAGCGGGGATCTCTACCCTCCTTCAGAATCACTGAAATGACTGCTTCATGCCATGATTTTGGGACTTTTCTGTATTGCAGTATTCAATTAAACATTTTATGCCATATTAGTGATATTTCCAGTAAACTGTTTACAGATTTCTGTCGAGAGTCCATCCTAACCTGGAGATTTGCTTGCTTCCTGTTTTAAAATATATTAATCTGAAATAGTTAACTTCATTTGATCAGCAACCTGTGGGTATCGGATACCTGGATCTGAGCCGGCAGCTTTCCAAGCTAAAGATCTGAACTCTCAGCTCCTCCCCCTTACCCATAATACCCTGCTACCTCCCTTCAGTCCTCAGATCTCGTTGCCACGGCTTCTTGAAGCATGAGTGACGATCTCGTGGCTATTTAGGTGAGAGTAAGTTGGGAAAATTTCCTTCAATTTTGTAGCGCTTTGTGTGTGTGTGTGTGTGTGTGTGTGTGTGTGTGTGTGTGTGTGTGTGTGTGTGTGTGTGTGTGTGTGCGTGTGTGTGTGTGTGTGTGCGTGTGTGTGTGTTTCAGACCCTTGGTTAAGTGAAATCAGTTTTGGGTTATTTTAATTGAAATTTAGTGCGTTTCCCTTCCCCTTACTGTGTGTTAGGGTGTGTGCGCGAGTGTCATGGCCGAGGGCCCTAAGGCCATTTTTTCGAAATGCACTGAGTGTGGTCATAAGCTGTCCCCAGCGGATGGCCACACTCAGTGCATTCTTTGCCTGGGGGTAGCCCATTTAACATCGGGCTGCCAGATTTGCGTGGCCTTTAAATCCCAGGCTCTGAGAGACAGGAGGAACAAGCTAATCCTGGCGGGACTCTTGCCCGCGGATTCTTCTTCCTCCTCTCCCTCAGTGGTGCCAGTCGCGGCTGCCACAGTCCAACTCCCCCCTTCCCTGGCTGGGACTCAACCTCCTGCTGTTTCCCAGGGAGAGGGGGACTCTTCTAAGAAAGAGAAGAGGCATAGAGAGAGGGAGAAAGAGAGCAGAGATAGACATAAAAGTCACAAGCGGCAGGCCGACTTAGCCCCTTCGGCCCCACCGGCTAAACTAATCTGTTCCCCTGTGAGGGTTTTCAGGTCCTCCCCTTCTCGGCTCCGTTTTCCACGCTTTTCTCCGGAGCAGGAGGAGGAGTCCAGGTCACCTTCGTGGCTGTCTAGGCGGCCTTCCCGGCCTGCCTCGGCAACTTCTTCTAGGTCTACTAGGAGTCTTTCCGACACGGATATGGACCGGATGATGCGTCGATTCCTGCAGGCCCAGATGCAGATGGGAGTGCTCTTGCCCCCCCCCCCTCCGGCTTGGCCCTTTCTTTACACCCATCGCTCCTTCTCTGATCCACTATCGGGTTTCGGAGCCGTCGGATCCGAGTAGTCTCAGAGCCGGGGAGTCGGTGCCGATAGTAGTTGCTACTTCGATGCCGGCCTTACCTTCGAGTTTATCGGGTGATCTTTCAGACCCGAGCTCTCGGGGCAGAGAGCCGAGCTTCGGATCTGGAGGGGTGAGTGTGTCTTCGGCTCAGTTGCGGTCGGAGCACACTTCCCTTTCGGGTCCGATCGCATCGGCTTCGGCACCGGTCCTCACGTCGGAGCCGAGAGGATTGCTCTCGGAGCCCGGGGAGAGTGCTTTACGTTCGGCCTTCGACATGGTGGAGAGGGTGCTGTCGAAGAGTTTGAGGTCCCCGGTTCGTGCTATGGATCTACCCTTCATTCCCTCGCATATGGGCTTGTCTTCCATCGTCCAGCACCAGGGACAGCCTGTGTCTGCACCCCAGCTAGTTCCTGTAGAGAAACATGACCCCGTTGGTGAGCCCTCCTCGGACAGTCCTGCCGAGGAGGTCCCTCACAAACGAAAGTGTAAAAGGTGGCACTTGGACTCCCCCGAGTCCCTCACGGAGGACACGGACTTAAAGAAAGGGGAAGGTTCCCTCAGGTCACCCCCAGAGGATGTCTGCTTTATAGACATTATGGAGATGCTGCGCATTAGAGGGGGCTGGTCAGCCCAGAAAACTTACTCGGATGAGTCTGTGTTTCTGGAGGGGTTTGACGCAGGCCCGTCTACCTCTTGGGTGTCCCCTCCGACTGACCCCCTGGTAGACCTGATTACTACCAGGGCATGGAAGGAGCCAGACACTGTGGAGACAATCCCTATGAGACCGGATAAAATCCTTAGTCCCCCCCGCAGACAAGCCAGCGTGGAATAAAGGTTCCCCCGGTAGATGCCATGGTGGTGGCGGCTGCCACCAAGAAGGAACTGGCGCAAGAAAATTCCTCCGTCCATCCTCCTGACAAGGAGTCCCGGACGATGGACCGCATTGGAAAGCGGATGTTTGCTTCAGCCACCTTTTCCATAAGGGCACTGAATTACTTGGCACACGTCATTAGGCTTCAGCGGGATCTGATAAAAGAGTACACTGGGTCTCCCCCCGCATGGCCACTCTAAAATTGATATCTAACACTTCTGTGCGGCTTCTCTCCCATGCCACGGAAGGGGCGGCTAGAGCCAGTGGAGCAGGGGTCGCCTTGCGGCGCCACGCCTGGCTCCGACTTTGCGGAACCCTTCAAGGCGTCCTTTGCGAATGCTCCCTTTGACGGTTCTACGCTGTTCAGCATGACCGTCTGCAATACGCTACTGCAGAGCGAGAAAGACGGGAAGATGCTGTCTGCCATCGGAATCTGCTTCTCGGCTCCTCAAAGGTCCTTCTCAAGGAACCAGAGAGGACAAAAGAAGATGTGGTTCTGGAAGTCTAAGCAGTCCCGTTCCACTCCGGACCCTTCGTCCTTCAGAGGCAGGGGAGGACAAGGTGGATGCCGGCCCAGAGGCAGAGGGGGGCCGGGTCGAGAGAACCCTTCTCTGACCAACTGCCCCTCTCTGGAGGCAGTCGGGGGGCATTTTTTTGGAGCATCTAGCAAGTTGGGAGTCCATTACTACAGATCGCTGGGTGCTCCGAATAATATCCAGAGGTTACTCTAGCCCCTTCATGAATCTTACCCCTCTAGGGAAGCGCCTCCCCGATGTCCCACCCAATCAGAGGGAGGCTGCGGCTTCAGAAATACAGAAATTGCTAGAAAAAAAGCCCATTCAGCACGTCGCCCCAGGACAGTCAGGGTCGGGCAATTACTCCAGGTTCTTTTTGGTGCCAAAAAGACGGGGAACTTGAGGCCAATTCTCAACCTGTCAACTTTGAACCTGTTCATTGCCAAAGAAAAATTCCGGATGGTCACTCTACAATCTATTCTCCCCCTTCTGCAGGAGAATGACTGAATGTGCTCCATAGACCTCAAGGATGCGTGCTACCACATTCACATGGACAGGCGATCCAGGAGGTTTCTCTGCTTTCGGCTGGGGGCCAGTCATTATTAGTTCAGGGTCCTCCCATTAGGCCAGAGTGACCACCTGTGTCCCTAAGTCTCTCATCACACTTTCGATGTTTAGTGTACTGCCACCTATGAGGTAATTCATGGGTACGATTTTTTCCAAAGGAGATAACTATACATTTCTTGGCATTAAGCTTGAGTCCATGGTTCTGGCACCAGGCATCTGTTTCTGTAAGGCCCTTTTGTAGAATATCCACATAAATTGGGGATTCAATAATGGCTCCCAGTTTGCAGTCATTTGCGAACTTTGCTAGCCAGAGTCCCTTAGTGTTGGCCTGTAATTCATTGAAGTAGATGCCAAACAAGAGTGGTCCCAGGACTTAACCCTGAGGTACTCCACTTGTCACTTGTCTGGAGTTGGATTTGGAGTCGGCTACTTTTACATTCTGGGTTCTGTCAGTAAGCCAGTTGGCAACCCATCGAGTGACGTAGGGATTTATGCCTAGCTTAGTAGGTTTATCTATGATTCCAGAGTGGGGGATGGTGTCGAAGGTCTTGGCGAGGTCCAGATAGGCTGTATGGACTGCCTTACCCTCGTCCACAGCTCTGGAGACTGATTCGAAGAAGTCAATCAGGTTCAGTAGACAAGATCGGCCCTTCACAAACCCAAACTGGTTGGGGTCCAGTGTTTGAAGGTTGCCAATGTCTTTGTTTATAAGTTCCATGATAATGTGTTCCATGCCCTTGCAGATCAGGCTTGTCAGACTGATGGGATGGTAGTTCCCAGGATCCAAGGTGGATCCCCCCTTGTGGAGTGGGATGACTGTAGCTTTGCGCCACTTAGTGGGCACGAAGCCTGAGGTGAGGCTATGATTAAACATGACACTTAGGTGAGGTGTCAGTCCATTTTGTATTTCATGCAGTACACAGCTTGGGATGTCATTTGGTCCCATGGATGCTGTATTCTTAGCTTTGGAGAGTGTGGTTTCTCCCTGTGTGGCCGTGATTACTGGAATTTGGCAATCTTTTGGTATTGAGACGGGCCCTTTAGGGGGTGAGAGGGGGGTGAAGTTGGCACTAAATCAATCTACCAGGATATTGGCAATATCCTTGGATCAGTATATTTAATGCCATTCTGTTGAAGCTCAGAGCAGATCTGAGCATTGCCATTTAGATTCTTGACATAACTATAGAATGCCTTGTGGCTGTCTTTGGAATCTTTAGCAATTTTATTTTCGTAACTAGCTTTTGAGGATTTTATGAGGGATCTCAGCTTCTTACTGAGGCTGGTGAGGGAGTTTTTTGCATCCTGGGATTTTCCTCTTTTCTGCAACAGTTTCTTCCTTCTGTTGTATAGTTTGTTTATAGCAGGGGACCACCAGATCGGCTTCCTTTTTTTGGAGGACAGCATCTTGGTTCTATTTGGGATGGCACGATTCATGCACGAGTGGATGTGCTCATACAGTGCCTTAGTGTAGGATTCTGCAGTCGAACTTTCAGATCCTGTCTGCATGGGTGTCATGAAGTTTGTCACTTCTGACTTCAGTAGCATGAAGTTGGCTTTGGAGAAGTTTATTAAGGAGGTTTCCTTACTGGGGGGTGGGGGTGGGATGTGGATGTCAAGGGTGATTTGCTTATGGTAAGACCTGACCAATGAGGGGGTGACCACAGGTGTGGAGCATCTATTTATCATGTTGGTAATGACCAGGTCTAGGATATTGGAGCCCCTGGTGGGACAATGGATTACTTTATCCAGGGCATTGGAATTTATGAATTCCAAGAACCGTTGGGAAAAGGAGTTGGTACCTGAGAAGTTTTCCCAGTTAATGGCACGGTAGTTGAAATCACCCAGTATTAGGGTGTTTGGTTGTATATTAATATTTTCCAGTATGTTTAGAAAGGTGTAGTGAGAATCTTGGGGCATGGTGGGGGATCTATAGCAAGCTACAATTTGGATTGCAGTCTTACCTAGTGTTAGTTGCATCTGGAGAATTTCAGATGCATTGTGTTGGGCAACTAGCCTGGAGGTGTGAATACCCTTGGTGAATATGGACACTCCTCCACCTTTAGTGTTTCGGTCTTGGTTTTGTGGCTGAAAAGTGTGGTAAGAGTTGTAGCCTGGTATTGCAGGGGTGCTCTCTGGAGCCTTGAACCAGGTCTCAGTTACTGCACAGATATCAATGTTCCCCATTTTTAGGAGTGCCTCGAGAGAACGCATTTTGAGGCTTAGACTTTTAGCATTGAGTAGCATTACCTTCCGATTTTGCATGCTTGTATCTGTTAGTGTTGGTTTCGTTCTTCGAACCTTGCCTAAAAAAGGCACTATAGGGGTGGCAAGAGCTTTAGCCAGTAACCTGAATCCCAGGGGTGACAGGTGCAGACCATCTCTGGCAAAGCATCATGGTTTATTGATCATGTCTTCCCAGGCAGACAGATACTGGATCTCCCTTTGAATGACACCAGAAGCTTAGCCAGTTGTTGAAGTGAATCATTTTGTCCTTATACTGTGATATCATTTTGGGCGAAGGCAGGATGCTACTCAGGGCTAGCAAATAAAAGACGTTGTATGGGGACCTCTTGTGCCCCCATATTTGCGAATTTAATTTTAACTGAATGGGAACATCAACATGTAATTAATAGTACCTTCAAAAAGAATCTCAAACTGTATGTACGTTTCCTTGATGTTTTTATTTTATGGGAAGAAAAAACTGAGGATATAGAAAAGTTTGTTATATATCTTAACAACAGATGTTCCTCTTTTTAAGTTCACTCACACTTATGATTTGGAAGGTTTAGCTTATTTGGAATGTTACATCTCACACACTGACAGAGGTTTTAAATCCAATATCCACCGTAAACCCACCTTTAGTAATTCTTACTTGGAATTTAATAGCTGTCATCCCTATTCACAGAAAAAAGCATACTCAAAGGACAATGTATTAGGGCAGCAAGAATGACATCTGACTATACGAAGTGGTTAAAGAACTAGGTATGGTGGGTTCTATGTTTTTGGAAAGGGGGTACCCCCAGAAACTTATTAGAGAGACCATTGACTACACTTTGTTTAAATGGGAAACTTTGTACAAACACTTTTTGGGAATGGATTTTACCCCCGTACACGAAAATACATCTGAAAATAATTTTATTAGAGCTATGGTTTTGAAATATTGCCCTTATTCTCCTACGGTAAAAGATGTGATAACAAAGAACTGGAATATACTAAGGAGTGACACTGAACTTTATAAATTCCTCGGAAATAGCCCAACGTTTGTATATAAAACAGGTAGGAATATTAAGGCCAACTTAGAGGACAGTAAGAATAAAGGAAAGTATGCAGGAGACAAGGAGACCAAGAAGTGTGGATGTAATCACTGGGAGTATATCTATCTCAAAGGAGAAATACAGCTAGAAAATACAAATCAGACTAAAGTCATCTTTCAGTATGGGAACTGCAGTACAAAGGGGGTAGTTTATTTGGCCATGTACTGTACCTGTCCAGCATTTTATGTCGGGAAAACTGATAGGTTCCTAAAAACAGAATTTACGAGCACTACTATGAAATTAGGAAACAAAACAGGCAGAATGCTTTGTACAGGCACATGGACAGTAACACCACCTGTACTACATTCAGATTTGCCATTTTGGAAAGGGTACACATTAACCTGAGAGGTGGCAATTGCAAGTTATTATTAGAAGAAAAAGAAGTTTTCTGGCAGCTAAAATTAAATGCTTGCAACCCCCCAGGACTTAATGACTTTATTGCACTAAAGCCAGTATTAGAGGCTAGGATATAAAGTATTTCTCTTAAAAGTGATTTCTTATAACTCATTTTCATGCTTATTTCATTTTTTTTTTTATTACTCCACTTCAAGTATCTTATGCTTTTTGTAAGGGAAGCCTTCATTGTTGTAAATTAGTTTTTTATTTTTTATTTTATTCTTTGCTACAGGAAGTGTTTTGAGAGAAGAACAATGTCATTTCCTGGTTCTCAAAACTATAAAAGGAAGTTGTTCATCTTGTTTTAATTGAATATGAAAAAGTCCTGTTAAAAACAGGATGAAAGTGCTAATTCCAAATTCTAAGTGAGAATTAAACTGTTTTTTTTTTTTAAAGGGGGTGTATTGTCTTTTGAATCATTCAGGCAGATTTGCAGAGTGACATTGTGATTAGCTGTCTATTTCTGCATGCTAAACTATTATTCTGCTTTGTTTTTTGTAACTTATATGAGTCATACAACTGGACTAATGAATTTGCATGTGTCATTATCTTGACTGTTGTAGTACTTGTTCATATAGCATTCATAGTGCTGTAGTGCTACAGCTGTCTCAGAACTGGACATCCATAATGCACTTTGTTAGCATGCTAGAAACAGGACTGAGCAATACAGTGTTGGCTTCTGGATATCCCACCCCAAGGCTTGATGTTAAGGGTCTATATTACATGCTTTTTCTCAGGGGTACACTAAAAGGAAGGGAAAGGGATGAGATTTCCCCCTAGCTTCACAATACTCTTCTTTTACCCCACAGCAATCTAACGTTAAACTTTTGACTTGGAAAGTTGCACTGCTGCTTGTTACACCGAGAATGTTACAAGCAGAGAGTTCAAACCCTGGTGGTGAGATAAAACTGAAATTAAAACCACCAAAGCACAGTGCAGTGGTATCAACATTTACTCTCTTCAGATATGTCTCTGCAATGTTGAGCATTACAGCTCCAGTCAGGGTCCCCACTCCACATGTTAGGAATCTCAGAATAAGGCTGGTCAGTAAACACTAGTGACTTAACTGTCTCCCTAACTACCTAAGTAGTCTTTTTTTATAGCAACAGTAATGTGTTAAATGCTGGCCTACGCAGACACTTTAAATGTTCTAGCATGCCTATTGTTGCAACTCCACTCTAATAATGCTACTTTGCTAACAAGGTGTGCATGCCATTGCTTTTTTTAACATGTGTTTTTCCCTTGCAATGGAAACTGTCACACAACTCCAGACGAGACCCCCTCCATAGCATAACTCCAGACTGGGTATTTCAGCAAAGAGCTTATTACTATAGAAAAGAGTTATATTTATTTTCAGTTAGATAAAAATACAAAACAAAATACAAGTTCTGGTTAGAAAAGTAATAAAGTCCTACAAAGCCAAAAGTTTTCCAGAAATACTGTACATTACCTTTCTGTTACTGTACAGTGTAGTGTAAAAAGTTTTAGATTCACTTACGAAAATCTACCATTAGACATCTTAAACTAGGAATTGCAGCATACAATAGAACTAATTCTCTTGCTGACATGTGCCTCATTTTAACCTTAATTCCACAGTTCTGTATTAAATGTTGGTCCTCACAGATATTTTAAAATGGCATTACAACAGTGCTATGTTGCATGTCCATGAATATACATACAGATATAAATATTTATAGAAACCTGGAGTGTTAATCATTGGCTCACCCTACATGCCATGAGATGCAGTATATTTACTTTCAGTAAAGCCCCCACCCCCTTATATTCAAAGACCCTCTAAAAACTGACTACCATCAGAGACCTGAGTACCTACATAGAAAATGGTCTTTCTTTGCCCAGCACATCTGATGTTTGTGGACACGAAGTCCTTATACTGTGCATGTTTTATTTCTTGGGGTATCTCATCTAGTTCAAATGATGTCCTTATCATATACTCCTCCCTTACTTAAAAGACCCATCACAGAATACAGCACCCCCTAAACCTAAACATTTTACACAAAAACTAAAAATTAAAAGCACTACACCCTCACTCCCCACTGGCCCTGGTTTTCAATTACCATAATTAATCCCCATTATTTGTAGCATGTCCAAGTCAGTTGTCAATCTCCTCTCGGTCCAGCTGGTGACACACAAAAACATCGGAGAAGACTCTAAAAAAAGATGCGCCAGCAGAGACAGACAAAGCAGCACACCCAGCAGCAGCCGCTGCCAAAAAAAAAAAACACATGCAACACATATCTCACAAAGCCAGTGTACCAGACTGCATAACAAGACTAAACAACCACACACCACAACTTGCTCTATCGGGTTGTAATAGCACACTGACTGGCCGCCACCAGGCCTGAACAAACAGGGGGTCAGGAGCGGCAAGCAGGGCGTCGGGCGAGCGGCACATAACACACAACACAAGCACTCAGGTACAAGGTGCAAATCAGTCATGTCTGTCAGTCACAATATGTGTGAATGACCACTACTGTTCAATCTCAGCCTTACTACAGGGATATGTGCCCCCAAAGAGTGGCACAGCAGCAACAGTCTCTCTCCATAAAGGTGGTGCCTCAACGATCCTGGAACCATAAGCCATAATACTAAGCAGTGTCTTGCTCTGCTAAAAGGAGGATCATGGACCTCATAAATAAAGATATTAAATAGATACAACAACTGATCCTACCCAGTTATTGGCTTTGTTAAGGGGGGCAGGGCCTGCCTTAAACCTTGATTTCTTTTGAAACAGTCACCTGCCATTGACGAGGAAGGTGAGGAACAGCCACCCGGACCGCACACTGCGTGCCTGGCACTATACATACAATCGATAAGTTAATAAGCCACCATAATAAACAGCCCTAAACCCTATTGATGGATAAACTATGTCACTAACAGAACTCACATGGTTCACAAGAATAGAGCCATGTGGTGCTGGAAACAGTGACCAGTACCAGTTACAACCAGTGTCCTTCTGTATCCTGGGGTGACTCTGGGACTGCCACTCTCTGGGATAGGTGGCTGGGAGGTACAGGCCAACCTGGAAGTGACTGCCATGGCTGACCAACCACCCTGATGCCTGCAGACTGGCCTCCAATCGACTCTCCAGCTCCAGGAAACACAAATCCAGACAAATGGCTCTCAAACTAAATGCCAAGTCAAGCTGCATGCCAAGTCAAAAAAAAAAAAAAAAAAAAGTACATCATTGGAACCAAAAAAAAGAAAACAACAAATTACCACATGTAAGGGAAATCCATTACATACAGAGAAAGAATTCAGGACTCAGGGGGGAAAGTTGAAATAGTAAGCATTTAAGGTTAGAAAACATTTACCAAAGGGAGAAACAATTTATATAGCCTATATCATCCACACAGGGAGAAGGGATTCACATCTAAGGTCATCGGGTATCTTCTATACCCTTACTCATCAACTGGCCCAGAGTGGGAACAATGCCCCTTGAGGATCAAAGGGCTGCAAACACCCCAAGACCCTGAAAATTCCCCACCAAAAAAACTCCAGAGAGGACAGATCAACTAAGCTGCTCAGGTTACTGGCCAGCCCAGTTCTACTCACCACATCCAAGCTCAGTTAGGCATGGATACAAACCAGAAATCCAAATCTGTATGAAAGCCATGTCCTAAAGGAATTCCCTCAGCAAATCCAATAAATAGGACATGATGGAGGACAGAAAAACTGAAATGAGGCTGAAACACATAGGACACCCTCACTCACAGAGGCTCCACCAGAGCATGAGCAGGACCCAAGGGGCCCCTCTTCCAGTGGATACTGGAAGGCCTCAGGATCTCTGAAGTCACTGTGGTCCTCTCTATAGAGGTATCAAGAAGAGTCTCTGAGGATCGAATAAATTTAAAAGGAAAGAGCTGAGCCAAAAAAAATGGCTCCGAAAGTATAATAAATGTGGGGCAATGAGCCAAAGCAAAATCTATGCAAAATCCAAAAATATAAATGCAGATAGGAGTTTAAGGTCCCAAAGATTACTAACTAAAGCTGTTTCAGGTTTAAGTCATGTATAGAAGCAAGACAGTTTAAAATCCATTTCTCTGCACTCTTTCTCTTACAAACTCGACAGATTACCTATGCTTAAGATGTCAGTGAAAACACTCAGCACTTTTTTGTTCTTCTACAGTTTCATTCAGATACAGCTAATGAACAACCAGTTCATCAGCCTGAACCTGCAAGTTAAGATTATCAACATTTGCTGTGCTGTGGGACTTCCAAGATGGCTTCACTATGAGCAGCAGGTTGACTACAGCTCTCCCAATGTTTAAACAGAAAGTGTTAAAAAAACAAGTAAAAGCTACCAGTTTGAGTATAATTTAGTTACTGGTGAGTCATTACACTATCTGGATGCCAGCAAAGAAGACATTTGAAGAAAGAAAGAGAAAATCAACCAGAAAAAGGAGAAGAAAACTGCCTGGAAAGAACCTTGCACACGTTCAGCAAAAAGTAATTTAAGTTCAGCTTTAGTACAGGAGATGGCTTTCAGTAATTTAGAGGAAAAATAAACCAATGCACTCATAGATGTTTAAAATAACTGAGGCAATTTAGGACCATATAAAGTCAAATGACAAAAGGTTGGAAAGAAAGAAGCTTTATGTAGCTATTCAGTTGAACCGATAAACAGGCAGAAATCACATGATGAAACGAAGGAAGAACAGTTTCAAAAAACAGTACAGTTAGAAGACAGAGTACACAGAGAAAATCTAAGATTTTCTCTTATACTAGAGAAACTGAAAGGATCTGATTACATTAACTTTATAAAAACACAAATAAGCAAATGCACAGGTATTCCACAGCAGGATTTATTAAACTGAGAGGGCATATCATGTATATGCTCCTAATCTAGCCATGAGAAAGCAGCCAAAACTTATATTAGGAAAGATGCAGTCATACCAGCAGAAAGAGCTGCTCCAGACAAAACTGTGGAAAAAAGGATAAATATTAAAACTCAGGGATACCAGTGCACTTCCAGAAAACTCATTGTTCATTATTCATCAGACAGAAAAGAAGCAAGTTTATTTCTGCAATCAGGGGAATGTTGAGAAGCAGGTGTGATGTTCAAGTTGCTACATCTAGCTGTCTTAACAATATTTTTATTTAGAGGATCAATTTCTGGATGCAGAACAGGCTAAGGAGTATAACAAAAAAAACTTTAGTCAACAAGCTTAAGTGCACTGTTTCTATTTTTTCTGACAGTAACAAAACCCACAAGAGGTAATCTGCCACTGGAACCATTTCCATTGATCCAAAGAAAAATGTTTGAGTGACAGAAAAAATCCCAGGAGCTGACTAGAAGAATCACGAGTACCTTGGGCTTGAACAAGATACTGGTGTTAGGAGACCAGCAAGTTGAGGAAGACCAGCAACAACAGCATATTAGTGAATACATGAGAACTGCAAAGTGCCAATCTCATTAGATGCAGTTTAAAACAATCACTGTGATTTTGCAAGAAAAAAGTGGATGAAAAACTCTGGAAGTTTGTTGACTTTGTTGTTAATGTTTAGGACAATGAAAGGACTAAAGAAGAAATTGTAAGTAAAAAAAAAAATTTTTGTTATTGATATTTATATAATAAATTTGATGGTTAAAATCACATGTTATAATGTATTTCTCAATGTGAGGTCAGGAGGGTGTTTTAACAGTGACTGCTGAAAATGTGAGTGAAATTAAATTAAGAAAGGACTTTTTCAACTGTAATGTACATTGTAATAGAATAAAAAAGACAAGAAATAAGCAAGTTGTGATCCTGGCCTGGTGGGTGGAGGGTATAAAAGTGAATTGATAATATTATATGGGTATTACAATATAAAACTGTCCCGTTTTTATATATATCTGTTCATCTAGACAAATGTTCTTAGTTTAAGCTACAGGAAAGGCACCTTTCAAAGCAAACAAGGTAGAAAAGAAGTGACGAAAAAATGGAAAGCTGTAATTCTCTCTCTCTAGCAATTGCAAAGTTATTAGTTATGTTTCCATTAGCACCTGTTTTTAACTGAAGACAAGAAGCAAAACAAGTGTAAGCAATAAGTTAAGAGAAATTTGACAACTGTGTTCTGAATAAATTCTACAAGGGTCCTCTGCATTTGCAAAGGCACTAGCCATTTTTCTCTATTAGCAAATGCTTTCAGTTGGAAACACGTCTACAGGTACAAGCAACAAATTAGAAAATATCTGAACTGTGTGCTCAGAGTGATGAGTACAAGGAACATTACAATTAGCCTTTGAGTGGGAACTAGCAAGCAGTTCAGTGAAAACAAATGAAGTCTGAAACTGTGGGAAGCGAGCAGTTTTTAAGTAGCTCATTTCATAAAAACCTTAGTACTTGAATGCATTAAATTTAACAATACATTATTTTGTTTTATTGGGTCTATATTAGAAGAGCGAAGCTCTTTCGTCAACACGTAAAACCCGAAGTCTGAAAACAGCAAAGTTACGGAACAGCGATTTTTTTCCCAGGGAAAAAATTGCTGGGCCGTTCTCGGGACTTTGCTGTTTTCTCCACTGTGGTGCGATCTCAGAGTTGGTATATTTAAGTGTGTGTGTGTGTGTGTGTGTGTGGGGGGGGTCTTTATAATTTTATTTTTGGAACAGCGATTATTTTCCCTGGGAAACAAAATCGCTGTTCTGTAACTTTGCTGTTTTCAGAATGCTCTTTCATCATTTCGGTCTTCTAATATAGACCCCTTTTATTTACTTAAAGGTAGCCAGTGCAGTCAGACTTGAGCCTAAATGTTAATGTTTACTGAGAGATTACAAGTTGTTTTCACATCTGGGAGAGAAATATATATAGGATAAGGACAGACAGCATCTGTGTAAGTGGAAAAAAAGGCATTAACATGCTCTTTCAGAATGATTAAACTTAATTTTAAAATATACAATGCCTGTAGGTGAAGGTGCCCCTTTAGGACAACTGCTGCTATATAGAGGGGTAAACTCCCTTTCTGAAAAGGGTATACAGCTTTGTGGAGTTACTGTGAATTAAAAGGGGTTTAAGGATTTAAAATGCTTTTTTTTCCTTGAGTGCTTTTATTGAAAAAAGTCTGGAATAAGACATGCCCTTGAACAAAGATTAGAAACAGCAAATTTATACAATGTCAGCCTGCCAAATATTGTGTGCAAGTAAACTGCAAGTTAGAAATATACATTCAAAAGAACTGTCATATATAAAATTGGAAGTTAATAGCTTTTTATCAGATGGGCTGCCTTGTCAATACTGCCATTGAATGTAAATAGACTTGCAAGTACAAACAAAGAGTACAGTTTATTGTATTATATTAAGAGTTGTAAAGTGCAAATAATAATGGTACATAAGACATATCTGGATAGAAATGAGTAATGCGAATTTGGCAAAGAAAGGATTTTGTGATGAATACTCAGCAGAGTATCAGAGACAAAGTAAAAGGAGGAAGGAAAAAGGTAACTGTAAGCAAAGCAATTTCTTTTCTTGATAGTATTTCTATGAAACCTTTCACAATATAAATTGCATATTTTATAGTAAAGCATGTTTAGTTGTTTTGTATATGATAAAGTTATTAAAGTAAACAGGTGCCTTTTTTCTTACTCTTTACTTTATTTCTTCTTTTCTGGCATTAAGAAATGTAGGCATGACAGTGCAAAAAGAGAAGAAAAGCTAGAGAAAAGCACATTTAGGTCAACAGGCTGTAATCTTGGGTTGCTGAGGTGGGAGATGGGGTGTAAAAGTACACAGATCATAATATATGTAGAGTTTATTTGTCTTCTCTTACTTTTGCATAGGTGAATGTCAGGAATAAGACCCTTGGCTTATTCTAATAACACATTGTAAGTGGAACCAAGTAAATATGAGCACACCAAATATAATGAAATTTTTCTTTAGCAATAAATGTTTCAGCTTTTCTTTCAGGGTGCAACAGAGGAATACATTTTTTTTTCTCTTACTTTTCCATGGAGGCAAGCTGATAAATGGGCAATAAAAGACAGAACACCAATTTCTTCAAGGCTAAAAGATAATGATTTCTGAAATTATGCAAGCAGTTTTCACACCTGGGGTGGGGGAATAAATATAAAAAGAAAAAGATACCAATTAGTGGAAGTAGAAGTACAGGCAATAACATGCGTCTCAGCATGGATAACCTACATTTCTGGTTAACTATGGCCTGTGTTGGCAGCTGTCTATTTGGCACAAATGTTCCTATTTGGAAGTTTAAACTTCATTATTTCAAGATGAACATTGTTATGTGTGGTTATATTAAGTTTATAAGTTATGAGGATGTTCTGGGGATGTTTTTTTTTGTTTGAGTGTTTTAATTAATACAAAAAGTCCTGTAAAATGTGACATAGGTTCCAATGCTGATGATAAGAAAGAACTGTATAAAGGGGTACCCTGACAAATATTAAAAGGTGCATGTATCACAAAAGCTGGAATCAGACATTTAAAAAAGCTGTCACATATAATCACTGGGTGTAACAATGTCTTACCATAATGGTGACACTTTTCATATTATATTGGAAGGTAAGTGGATTGGACACTCTAAATTGGCTGTGTGTGTGTGAGTGGTGTGGAAGAACTACTGCATCAAAGCTAGCCACCAGGCAGTGTACACTTTGGCTCTAGATGACTGTATAGGTAAAAAGGAAATAATATTTAATTATATTCAGAAATGCAGGGTGCAAGTAGCAATATGACAGGAGACAAAATTGGAAAGAAACAAATATGTGAATTTGATAAAGGAAGGACTTCAGGGTGGATGTTCTGCAGAATATCAAGGCCAAAGGAAAAGAGCAGTATTCTATTAATTGCTAAGGAAGCTCCAGTAGTGATAGAAGAGGGCAAAAAAAAGATAATGGCAGATTTGCAGTAATAAGGGGATACTGGCAAGAGATGAGATTACACTGGGATGTATTTATATTCCACCTAAAAATGCTATTTTGGAGCTTAGAAAATGGGAGAAATAATCGGCTTTCAGCAGAGATTATTATTATAGGTGGGGACTGAATTTTGATTTGAACAATGAAGATGTATCTAGAGGGGCCCTAGAACGGAAATATAACAAAAGAGGATAGATTTCTGAAGACATTTATGAAAACATTTGGTATGAAAGATGTGAATTCAGTAGCAGGAACTCAGACAAAATGTACATATTATTCCCCAAGGTACAATAAATGGGTTAGACTTGACAGAAATTATATTTCACAGGAACATATTCATTGAATTGAGAACTTTTATACTCATCTAATAACTATTTCAGATCATGTGGCAATAATTACCAAGATAAACATGCAAGGTAATGAAGTGAAGAGGGGGTACTGTCATGTCCCCACCTATTTAATAAAAAGAGAGGAATTTAAGGAGTGAGTAATGGAAATTATCCGGAAGTTATTAGGGAAGATAAAAAGTACTCCAGAAGTTATAGCTAGTGAGTGGGGTAAAATGACAGTGGCGTTTAAAAACAGGGTAAAAATAAAAGAAAACAGATCTAGTTAAGAAGCAGAAAGAATTGTTTAGAAGGACTGACAAAGGTTAAAGTATTTCAAAATAAGGGTAATCTAACAAAACAAGAGGAGGCACAACTGTAGAGTGCTGAAGAGAAAATAAGGGAGCACATGGATACTATGCATAAGTTTATAAAGATTGCTGTTAAGCAACTGTTTTTGATAACTCCAGAGCACAAACACTTTTGGCACAACTTAGACAACAGAAAGTAGAATGTGCGGCAAGCTTAGGAAGCCTATAACAAGACAAATAGCCCAAGATCCTGTACAGGTATTACAGATATTTCAGAAATTTTATGAACATTTGTGTAAAGCAGAGAAGTAGGGAAATCAAAAAAAGCACAAATGGAAATATTTATGGAAGACTTAATGCCAAAGTTAGATCCAGATAAGGCTCAACTAACAGTTAAGATAGGAGGAGATGAGATAAAAATGGTGATGTAGAACCAATCTACAGGAAAGTCACCAAAAATAGTACTCTGGTGGATGTTTGGAAGTTAGGAGGGAAAAAAGTGATAAAGATCTAGATAGTTTTGTTTAACAGTATTTTTAAAGGCGGAGAGGCACCAACATCCTATAAAAAAGCTGTGGTGGCTATAATACCTAAAGACAGTAATCCAGCTTCATATAGGCCCATTTCAATTCTAAACCAAGATTATGGAGTGTTTTATGTCTAGAATGGCTAAAGGAATGGCAAAGATTATTTACTGATTGTTCTTGGGTCTTCTTCCATCACTGGCTCTTCCCACTCCATTCGCCCTGCGGGCTCACTCTGCTCCCCTACCCTGCCCCCAATTCTCATCTGTCCCCAGTGCTTCTACATTTATACACCCTAACCACACCCCCATCACAAGTCCCAAGTCCTTAAAGTGCTAGAACCTACTTCCTCAAGTCTTTAACATTGTAAGCTGCCTTACTTACCCCTATATCCTAACCTACATATTATACTTCCACAATGCCATTCATAACTACCTCATCACACCTGAAGATCCTACTCTTATTTTCACTCATACCTATTTTATCTACACCTTATCTACTTACATTCTATGAACATCTTAACTGCCTAGGATTTCATTACCCCACAAAGCAAACCTCCACACCAACATTAGCAGTCTCTCAAAGCCATACAAACACACCCTGCACAACAACCTACCTACCAGCAAAATATCATAGACGGACTCACATCAGATATTATAGCCCAAGAGCTAGGAAATTCCAGAACCGAATATGTAAACTAAAACTTACACTTAGAATACAATTCCACTCCTTAATAGATGGAGATATACATCCTAATCCCGGCCCGAGTTCTGTCAAGACCACAGAGCCCCATACCCCAACTCCCTCTAACACTCAATTCCTCACCCAACCCCCCAACTCACTCTTGATAGCCCATCTTAACATTAGGAGCATAAAAATAAGGTTGCCCACCTACATGCTCTCATGGATGGACATTCATTTGACATCCTGTGTCTCACAGAAACATGGCTCAAACCAGCAACACAAGACAATTAAGTTATTCTGCCAGGATACAATATCTTGAGACTAGACCGTAAAACTAAGAAGGATGGGGGAGTAGCTATCCTATACAAATCTGGATTACAGGTGACCTCTGTAGACTCTAAACCCCCTCTAACTAGTAATGCTGAAATCCTCATCTCCAAGATCCAACTCAAGAAATGTAAATCTGTCTTATATCATCTGTGTTTATCTTCCCCCAGGCAATAACTCTAACACTCTAGAAGATATCCTTAGTTGGCTTTCCACCAACTTTCCCCAAGAAACGATAGTACTCAGCTACTTTAATATCAACTGGAAGAGCTGTACTACTGAACAGCCTACTACTCATATTAACCTATATGGTTTTACTCAAACCATTACCTCCCCCACAAGGACCAACAAACTCAATAACAAGGAAAGCACTTTAGACCGGATTCTCATAAATAGCCATCATCAAACTTAAAAAGTAGGGACCCTCCCTGAAGATGTAAGCGACCATTCACTCACATTCATAATCAGATACAAGAGTGACATTCCAAGTCCAATCACTTATAGAACAATAACGAGCAACAAAAATTTTAACCCAGACATCTTCCAAAATGAACTTAAGGCATGTGATTGGTCAGCCCTCAAACACCTACCTCTGGAAAAAAATACTTTAATACTAAAATGATACAAAAAAGCCATACTGTTGGATAAAAGAATCTTTTACATTCAATGCCAACAAATCCATCAAAACAAACCACAACAGTTCTGGGCAGGGATTAATACATTTTTACACCCAGGTCATTCTGTCACACCCACCCCATTAGGCTCTGACCATGATAGTCCCAAGCAAATTGTTAATACCTTTAACACTTTCTTTACTGAGACCATTAATCTCTTGCCAATCAACTATCTCCTAACAGTTCATCTCTAACTACCTCTACTTCTAGCTCACCCCCCCTCATTTCACTTTCAACCTGCCCCTACATCCCTTGTCTGTATCCTTATTCAAAAACTTAAAACAACCTCCACCTCAGCTGATGTACTACCTGCAGAATATCTGCAAAAAGCTGCAAAAGCCATAGCCTATCCCATCACCATCCTGATTAACAGAACTATTACTGAGGGAACTATCCCATCTATCTGGAAAATCTCACATATTATCGCCCTGCATAAAGGTGGTAACTCCAATGAATGATCAAACTATAGACCTATAGCTATATTATCTCCTCTGGCAAAAATCATGGAGAAATGCATTCACAGACACCTGTTAAACCACCTAATAGATAACTTACTAGCTAACTGCCAACATGTTTTTAGGCCATTTCATAGTACCACCTCTGCCCTCTTATCCCTCTCTGACTGTATTAACAAAAATCACAATAATAACACTCTATCCCCTGCCCTCATTATTGAGCTCTCTAAAGCCTTTCGATATGGTTAACCACCAACTTCTCATAAACATACTCAAAAACCTGTCACTAGATACGCTGGCTATACAATGGTTCCAATCCTACTTAAAGAATAGGCAGCAGGCTGTACTGTGGGAGAACAACTTATCTACCCACCTCCCCATTGCCCTCTGTGTCCCCCAAGGCTTCATATTAGGACCTATCCTATTTTCTGTTTTTAATGACCTACATTCTGTAATACCTCAAGCTACCTGTATGCAATACACAGATGATTCCATGCTAATATGCTCAGCCACTTCTCCATCAGACCTTCAGACCCTCACCCAAAATGTGTTTAATACAGTCGAGAAATGGCTTCTATACCATTGCCTCATCCTGAACCCCCCAAAAAAACTCCTATTCACTCCCACCCGTAAGGCCTCCCCACTTGACTTTACTATTACATCAAACAAAGGTACTATCATATCTCCTGATTCAACTACAAAACTTCTAGGGGTACTAAATGATAACCCTAACTTTGATTCTCATATTAACAGTGCTATAAACACAGTCAACAAAAAACTAGGCTCCCTCTATAGAATCAAACCCTTTCTGACCCCATTAGCATTTCAACTATTGCCCGTACCCACTTAATCTCTCCTCACCTCTATGCCTTCCCTATATATACTAACCTGTCTAAAAACAACCGGAACAAGCTGGCTATCTTCTACAATAATATTGCCAGATTTGCAACAGGATCCACTTTCAGAACCCATTACTGTGTTAATCTGGAACAACTAGGATAGCTAGAGTTGCCAAATCTACTACTATTTAACCAATTAACAGTTGCCCACAAGATCCTGTATCAGCCTACTAATACGCCACTATGCTCATCTAATAAACTACTTGTACAAATAGGTAAAACCAACAATATGGTTGGTGACTCTTTGTTCTCTAATACCGTGAGCAAAACCTGGAACTCACTCCCCAGTGAACTGACCTCCCTTTCCTCAATAACACTATTTAAAAACAAACTGAAACTATACCCTAAATCACATTGGTTATTGTCCTTGTGCTAACACTGGCTAATTACCCCATTTATCTCTGGATACCTATCACTATGCTTGTATATACTAGTTGCTTTTCTGTTAACCATAAAGAAAGTGTGCTTTTATATATTAATCAAATGTCATTATCAATATCTTCTTATAACTATCCATATATATGTACTAAGATTCTGTAAGCAGAAATGTAATGAAATGCTAAAATATGCAATGTACTTGGCATCTGTAAAAACTGTCATATAATATAAATTATACTGTGTTTTTGAGGAGCTTTTCTCCCCGGGTCTCTGCTGAAAATGGACATATATCCAGCTGGACTAGCCCGGTCAGCAAATGTAAAATAAAAATAAATAACTAAATAAATAAATAAAGGTGATGGTAAAATTGATAGACATGGACCAATATGGTTTTGTGGAGGGAAGGCAAACATCTGACAACATTAATAGAACAATGATGATCCAGAGGGAAGCAGAACGTAATAAAATATCACTGCTATTGGTGGATATTAATACAGAGAAAGCATTCAACAGACTAAGCTGTGATTTTATACGTATGTCAACGGAAGCATTTGCATTTCCTGATATAATAATAAGGTTAACCTGAAGGATAAATTGAGGATCAGAGGCAAAAAACAAAGTGGGAGGGTTACTCTCTCATAAGATATGTCTGAACAAAGGAACCAGGCATGGGTATCCTCTTCCCCCTTTGTGATTTGCATTCTATTTAGAACCATTGGCAAGGAAAATAATGGCCTCAGAAATTCAAGGAAATAATTAGTATGTTGTTCAAGAAAAGTTGGCTTCATTTGCAGATATTATTTTGTATCTGATGGAACTAGAAAAGGACATCTTGGTGTTATGGAATACTCTGTGACAGTTCCTGTTTTTTTTTCAGGATATAAAATTAACGAAGATAAAACAGGCTACAGCTATAAACTATGTACACAGACATGAATTGGTCCAGCAATACCAATATTTATTGGGACATGATCAAATGAAGTATTTAGGAGTATGTAACAAATCGGATTTGATTATGGCAGCCAAGGATATGTGGGAAGTGACAAAACGAAATATAATACAAACACTGAGAAACTGGAAGCCCTTTCCTATGGATATGGATAGCAAGATACAAGCAGTAACATGTTTTTAGTCCTTTTTTATATACAGGTCAGGCATATTTTTTATCAACCAGAGAAGTTGTGCCCAGTAATTAATAAAGAGCTAAAGGATTTTATTTGGGAGGGGAAGAGGGCAAAAGTCAAGTGGGATAAGCTTATCCTTCCAACAGAACAAGGAGATTAAGGATTAACTTATTTTAAGGGATATTTTAGAGCTACACAATTAAGACTCTTCTAAATAACACAAGCAGAAAGCTTCAATATAAAGGAAAGGGTTGATAATGAAGTGGGTTAATAAATAAGGAAAGAGTGAGATCTGGATGTAGATCATTAAAAGAATAACATACAGAATATTATATTCATAAAGCAAAAGTGTACACTAAGAACTAAGGAGATTATTCAGATGGGGATAACTTCAATTAGGGGTACAGAGAATAAACAAGAGAGGGCAGGAATTTACTGGAGGAAGCTTGCAAAGGAACCAAGATATTGAGTACAAATAATTAGAGAAAGAAGACATTTGGATTGCAGAATACTGATTGCCTTCCCTATCAGGGATTAATATCAGAGTGTAGACAAACAGAAAAGGCTAGGTAAATTCTAAATGAAAGGTCTGCACTCGTTGAGTTTTTAATTGAATCTAGAACAGAAGCTGTTGATAAAGGGATAATCAGTATGGCATATAAAACATTGCACAATAACTATAGGAATCAACCAGACGTGATCAGAAAATATTGGAAAGAGAAATTAGATATGCAATTCACAAAGAAGCAAACAGAGGACATATGTACAGTTCTCAACTATGCAATAAAGTCTAGAAGTTTTATGATTTTTGGCTGGAGCATTTGCATGCATACTTTTATACCCCAAGTAGACTCCAAAGATTTTTTCTTCACGTAGATGGCAAATGTCAGAGGTGTGACAGGGAGAAAAGAGGTAACTGGGAACATATATTTTGAGGAGACTAATGAGTTGGCAAACTAAAAATTCCCTACAGAGCACTCTGTTGGGAATGCTCTGTGAATGTAATTAAGGAAACAATTTGTTGAACTGGGATACAGGATCTGAATTGCCTACACATAGTAAGGCTTTGTTAAATTTGCTTCTGGTGGCTGCCAAAAAAAATCAATTACTTGAAAATGGAAATCAAAATGTAAACCAACTTTACCTGAAGTAATGAATGTTTTAACAGAGATAAAAGAACAGGAGATGGGATCTTTAGAAAAGGGTATTGGTAAATTACTTAGGAAAATGGAACTTGTGGGAACAATACATGCAGAAAAATCTTTTGGAGGATGAATAAGGTTTAAGAGAAGGCATGAACTGAATACTTTATGTAATGTTGCCTAAATTACAGGATATATAACAATATATGTGATGTATAGTATAATCGTTGTAAATGTGAACAGGCTGACATGGTTTGAGTACTTTTATGATAATTCAGTAATGATAATTCAGTAAAGGTGTTTAAAAAAGAAGAGCAGCTACAGAATGTTACTGGAAAACAAAGGAGCATTTGGAGAATACACTGAGTTTAGAAAAGTTGTTGTTAAGCAAGTGTTTGATAACTACGGAGCGCAACATTTTTAGCACAATGACCTATGCAACAAACGTTAGAAAGGGTTGTTAACAGAGTCTTTCACAAGAAAAATAATCAGAGATCTTAGAGAGGTAGAGGTATTTCAGAAATGTTCTTAAAATCTGTATAAAGTACAGGAATTTGGAAACCAACAAAACACACACATGGAAATATGTATAGAGGACATATTTATGCCAAGATAAGATAGAGGTGACGTTCAACCATTAAGACTAATGGTAAGAAGAGCTGAAATAAAACTGGTGATGTGTCATCAACAGGGAAGGCTCCAAGAAAAAATGTCATTCCTATCAATGTCTGGAAGTTAAGAGGGGAAAAAGTGATAAAGATTTTGAAGGTTTTGCTTAATAATAATTTTTTTTTTTTGGGGGGGGGGGTACCAGTACCTAGGAAGAAAACTGTGGAGGCTGTATTTCCCAAACAGGATACAGACCCATCTTTATACAGATCCATTGGAATTTTAAACCATAATTATAAAGTATTTAATTCTACACTGGCTATGAGTATGGCAAAGGTGTTGCCAACTCTGACAGATAGTGGATCAATGTGGTTTTGTAAAGGGGAGGCAAATATCTGTCATTAATAGAATAATGATAATCCAGAGGGAAGCTGAGTATAAGAAAAAGTTGCTATTGTTTATAGGATCATAGGTAAATAGTAAGCTAACTATCCTTGCTGGCCATTTTAAGTCTAGTCACTTTCCTTTTTGATTCTTGAATTAACCTATCCCATTTGGTATTACACAGGCCTTACACATCCCTGTGGTCAGTAACAGTAACCATATGTTGGCCACAGTGAGAGTAACTGGGATCATGTCGTGAATAATTTGAACTGATCTATTTGTGGGATAATGCATTTAGGAGCTGCCTCTGTCCATTAGCAGTACAAAAGGCAATCTTGAGTTAAATTTTCTATTACCCATCCATAGATCCAAGCTGCGCTTGAATGTGGACAGGGATGAGCTTTGTTTTATGTGGATGAGGAGCCTCTTCCATAGCAGTGGTATCCTCTCTGTGAGATATACCTGTCCTTCTAAACCATTTTGTTGATAAAGCAGAGATTTACATTAACAAACTAAGCACCCCTGAAGCCATTTGATTTGCTGATGTGCTGTAGGTCCATCAGTATTGGATTGAAGGATGCTTTGTATGCAAGACACAGGTCACCTCTTAGTAGTCTGAAGGATACAGAGTACACTGATAGAGCTCTGAGTCAGTCAATGTAGGACATATTGTTTAGGCCTTGCATCCTTTTAGTAAGGTATCTCTGTAGGCATTCCGGTTGTTGGATTTGCCTGGACAGATGCATGCCAAAGATGGCATTATACTGAATGACTGGTCTGAAGGGGGACAATAACATCTCCAGATCTCGACACAGTCACTCTGTTTATAGGCTACTCAACACAGAAGGACTTTCTTACAACAGTGGATACACGTTAGTCAAAAGTTAGGTCACTGTTCACATAAGTTCCCAAATCCCAAACAATTGGGTCAATTCCTAGGGACATATTGTCAATTTGTATCCCTATGATAGATGCCTTCCCAAACGATATGATAATGCAATTTTGGCATTTAGTTTCAATCCATGACTCTGGCACCAGTTATTTGTTTGAGACAAAATTCCTGTAGGATGGCTAAGACATTTGGGGATTCAGTAACTGTTCACAGGTTGCAGTCATCTGCAAACTTAGTCAGACAGAGCCCTTTGGTATTGGTTTTCACTTGAGAGAAGTAGATTCTAAACAGGAGATATCCCAGCACAGAACCATGGGGGACTCCACTAGTGACTGGTCTCTCTGTGGAGGTAGCTTCTCTTATTTTGATCTCTTGCATCCTATCTGTGAGCGAATGGGTTTATTCCTAGTTTATTTTTATTGATTAGATCCAGAAGTCTTTCCATGGTTTTGTATTTGAGCCTGGCCAGATTTATGGGTTTGCAATTATCTGGGTCTTGTGAAGGGGAGTGATTGTAGCTATCCCTCCATTCACTCAGTAAAACACCTGTTTGGAGGCTACCACTGTAGTTGGGGGGGGGGGGGATAAATTGTCCTTCATGCTATCCAAGATGCATCCAGGGATATTATCAAGCCCTACCTATGCAGTATTTTTAGTTTTTGATAGTACTTTTAGGACATGGTCTTGTGTGACCGCTGTGAATTTTACATTCATTTAATGTCCATGTTACTAGCTCTTTTTAATCCTTTCTATCTATATACTTCCTATGTATCCACTTCCTAATTATCTCTGTCATCCATCTCTTATTCCCCTTTTTAAGAGGGCTGTATATAACCAGTTTAAAATAACTGTACATTAACGACTAGCCTCAAAACAATAATACTATTTCATGTCATGCTAAACTGTACTGCTGAGGAATTTTATTTGTACTTATCTGAACGCCATGTAACAAGTTACATTTTGGCACTCTCTCTCATTCTTACAAGAAGTTATGCTTATAATCTCACTTGTTAACTGGATGTTCTAATGTCTTAAATTTCTGCATGTAGAACATGTTAATGCAATGGTGCAATGTTTTAATATCTGTAAGCGGAACTAAAAACAGGTTTCTATTGACTCAGATGGACCATCCTGGTAAATAAATGCCAAATAAAATAAATTCCAGTTCATGTACATAAGCTTATTGGTTCTTCTGGGTCATAGAAGGAGTTCTTCAACTAGTTAACATGAGACCTATCTGGTGATTATTTGGACGTGAAGAAGCTTTAGAGCATAATGCGGCTTTACCTGCCTTGATGTGAGCTGCTTTTAGATGTAAATGCCTGGAAGTACAGCTATAGAAAAAATAGGCAAGAGGGGGCTGAAATTTACTGGCGGAAGGTAGCAAAAGAAATTACAGTTGTGTAAAATCTTACCATAATAGTAGATGTCATTCTCTTCACTGCTGCAGTGGGTGTCCACCTTCCATGCCAGAGGACTTGGGACTCTGGTGCAAAAAACAGGAAGTTTTCTGTTTTGGAGGAGGGGGGAGCAAAAAGATCTACCTGAGGAGTACCCCACTGGTGGACATTGCCCAGAAACACACTTCTGTGCAGCATCCATTCATGAGCCTGTGTTATGGACCTGCTCGGAGAGTCTGCTACAATGTTTTGTTCAGAGGGAATATAAACAGCCTGAAGAGTCATCTGATACTGGACAGCCAGATCCCAAATATGAAGAGCTAGTCTGCACAGAAGGTAGGACTGTGTCCCCTCTTGCTTGCTGATGTACCACATCACTGTGAGATTGTCTGTAAAGATTTTGAGAGGCCTTGGAAGAAGGAGATTATGAAAGGCCTGAAGAGCAAGTAGGAGAGCTCTCATCTCCTTGGTGATATGATCTGCCCATACCTCTCAACCGTACTGAATTCCTCAGCATTTTTCAGTTTTGAGGTCCAAATATTGGGGTGTCAAGAATTCCGGAATGGCCCCCTTTATTCCCGAATTTCCTGGCTTTTTTTTTCCCCCGCGGCAATTTTTTTGCTGACGTCATCATACGGAGAAGCATGTGAGATGACGTTAGCTTCATGAGCAGCCTGCCATAGGATAGCAATAGAACTGAAAATTCAAGGAAGAAACAGAGAAACAAATATTTCCTGAAACTGGGATGAATAGAGATGTGAAGATAGGCATGCTCGAGATCCAGACAGACCAGGAAATCCTGAGGTAGAAGAAGAGGAAAAAAGAGTCTAAAGGGACAACATTCGAAAGGAAGGGATCTTCAGAAAGGCGTTGAGCTGAGAAAGATCCAGAATAGATCTCCAGATGCCTTCTTTCCTGGGAACCAAAAACATTCTGGAATAAAACTCCTTCCCCCTTTGAGGAGCAGAAACTGACTGGATGATGTCTTAAGACAGAAGGCCCTGAAGTACATCCCGAAAAAAGGCATTTGTTCCTGAGGAAGCTGAGGCATGCCTTTCTCAGAAAATGAAGAAGGGATTTCCACACTGTAGAATAGTGTGTGTGTGTGCTGTGTCTAAGATGTGTTTCAAGGACTGAACGTGCATATAAATAGCAAGCACGTGCTAGCTTCAGTGCCATTTTGACAGTGCAGCCAGAGAGTGAGCATGTATGAATATAACAGCTAGTTTGTTTATAAGTTTATCTGAGTAGAAGTTATTAAGCCTCAATCCTGATGTGATTGTACATAATAAAGCTGCTTGAACAGAACCCACAAAAGCTCGTCTATTTTATCTTGACTAGACAAGCGACATGGTGGTAGAAAGTACAGTTTTGTACCTACCATAAATGTAGATGTCCGAACTGGATAGCATCTGCAGTCATAACAACTGGGTTGTCCTGTCGTCAGGCAGCCCTTCAGTCGGCCGGATTCCAAAGTCCGGGTCCGGCTTCGGCTGATGTCGCACTTCACCCGACGTCATCTCTGTTGGTCCTCGGGTATAAAGGCATCAGCCGACGCCATTTTCCTCAGTGTTTCTTGCCCCAGATGCCAGTAGCCCTCTTGAAGGCTAAAATTTTGGATAAATGCCAATGTTTCCAAAAAGATAGTGGTAAACAAAAAATAAGCATGTATGTACATATATACAACAAATACACCATAAAAGACCCCCCCCCCACCAGCTAGCTATTAGGAGGGTAAACACCCTAGGAGTACCACAGAGGGGAAGGAGGGAGGGTAATCCTGACTGCAGATGCTATCCAGTTCGGACATCTACATTTATGGTAGGTACAAAACTGTACTATGTCCTTCATGGATGCATCTGCAGTCATAACAACTGGGTAGAATACCATAGCCAACTAGGGCAGGAGGAAGAAACTAGATTATGGTGTGTTTAGGATCCCTTGCAGTACAGCAGTGGCAAACCCTGCTCGGGTTCTGGAATATAGAGGCAAATTATAATGCTTGGCAAATGTATGCACGGAGGTCCAAGTAGCCGCCTCAATAATGTCTTTGGTTGCCACTCCTCGTAAAAGGCTGTGGTAGTGGCTGTTGCCCTTGTAGAATGAGGTCTTATGTTCTGTGGAATTGGTTTTCCATGGAAGGAGTAACAGAACCGTATGCAATTTCCTATCCATTTGGAGATTGTCTGTTTGGAAATAGCTTTTCCTTCCCTTCCTGTTGCATAGGCTACAAAAGCTGATCAGTTTTTCTGCTACTTTTGTTCTGTCCAGGTAGTAGCGTAGCTGTCTATGTACATCCAAGGTATGCAGTATTCTTTCCCTCTGTTTTGTGGGTTGGGAAAGAAGGTAGGTAGGTGGATTGCCTGGTTTAAAGACACTCTGGATACCACCTTAGGCATAAATGTAGGATTAGTCCTCATGGACACTCTATCTTGATGGAAGATTAGGAAGGGTTGTACTGCCATTAGGGCCTGGAGTTCAGAAACCCTCCTGGCTGAGGTTATTGCCAGTAGGAAGGCGGTTTTCCACGATAGATGCTGTAGGTCTGCTGTTGCTGCTGGCTCAAAGGGTGATAGTGTCAACTTTTCTAGCACAAAGTTCAAGTCCCAAGCTGGTAATGGTGGTTTCCTTGGAGGTTTTACAATCTTGATTCCTCTGAGGAACTGTCTGAGTAATGGGTGTGAAAAAACAGGTGGATCAAAGCTGTATTCTGCTGATATAGCTGATGCATGTATCTTGATGGAGGAGTAGGACAGGCCTGAATGTAGAAGTTCTGCCAGATACTCCAGAATGTTAGGCATATCTATGTTTGACACATCTTTTCCTCTTTCAGTACTCCAAATGACAAACCTTTTCCATTTTCCTGCAAAGTTCCTTCTTGTTGAAGGTCTGCGGGCTTCAAGAATAATGTCTTTAACTCTTTGGGAAAGTTCTGGATTAGCTGCTGCTATGTGATGTTCCATGCAGTCAGTTGCAACGTATTTAGGTTTGGATGCATGATGCTGTAGTTGTTCTGAGTTAACATCAAAGGCATCAGGGTATTGGCCACATATTGTTCTGAGACATGCTCCTGAGCAGTGGGTACCAGTGTTGTCTTGGCCAGTTTGGAGCTATTAGGATTATCCTTGGGCGTTCTTCCTTGATTTTTAGTAATACCTTGTGTATCAAGGGAAGAGGTGGGAATGCATATGCTGTTAGGCCTTTCCAGCTGAAGGAGAGCGAATCCACTTTCCATGCTAGTGGGTGGAATGTCCTTGTGCAGAACTTTTGAGCTGGTGATTGAGAGGGAAGCAAATAGACCTATCTGAGGCATTCCCCATTTCTTTGAGATGGTCTTGAAGATGTCCGGATGTAGCATCCATTCGTGGGCATCCGATGTGGTTCTGCTTAGTATGTCTGCTAGAGTATTTTCTTTTCCCGGTACAAATATTGCCTGTATCTGGATGTTGTAGCTGAGTGCCAGGTTCCACAGCTCCAAAGTCATTCTGCATAGGGGTATGAATGAGTGCCTCCCTGTTTGTTGATGTACCACATGACTGTGGTGTTGTCTGTCCTTATCATCAACTGGCCCTCTTTGAGAAATGGTCTGAAGTTTTGGATTGCCAGTTTTACTGCCAGCATTTCTTTTAGGTTGATGTGCAGGTGAAGTTGATCCTGCGTCCACAATCCTTGCACGCATTTGTCCAGCATGTGGGCACCCCATCCTAGGTCTGAAGCGTCTGTTGTGATGGTCTGGCTTGCTTGACATCTGCGAAAGGGTAGCCCTGGGTTTGACTGGCATGCTTGAGCCCACCATAGGAACTCCTGTTTTAAGCATGGAATTAGTGGAATTTCTGTTTCTAGGCTGTGCCTGTGTTGGGACCATAAATTCTTTAGGTACCACTGTAGTTTTCTCATATGTAGTCTGGCAAGTGGGACCAAGATTATGCATGATGCCATGAAGCCCAAGGCCTGCAGTACTTTTCTTGCTGTTAACTTGTTCTGTTTTGTTAGTGCCAAGAAGTAAAGAGGAGTTCTCTTTGTTTTTCTGCAGTTAGGAAAGCCATTTGTTTTACTGTGTCCAATTCAGCCCAAGAATGTCCTTGTCTGGGATGGTATCAGCCTTGATTTTGTAAATTGACTGTGTATCCCAGTGCTTGTAGCAAGTAAATGACCCTTTGTAAATCTGTTGTCAGCTTGCTTTGTTGTCCCCTTGTAGCAGGCAGTCGTCCAGGTATGGGTAAATTTGAATTCCCTGTAGTCTGCAGTGGGCGATTACTGATGCCAGGCATTTTGTGAATACTCTGGGCGCAGTAGATAAGCCAAGGGCAATGCTGAGAATTGATAATGCTCTGATCCTGCAAGAAATCTGAGGTATCTTCTGCAGATTGGTCGAATGGGGACGTGCAGGTATGCCTCCTTGAGATCTAGAGTTACCAGCCAACACTCCTTGCCCAGCATGGGAAGAAGTTGCTGTAGGGTCAGCATTTTGAATTTTGGGACAATGATGTATGTATTTAAGGTGGACAGGTCGAGAATAGGTCTCCAACTTTTTCCTTTCTTGGAACTAGGAATAGTCTTGAGTAGAATCCCTTTCCTTGTTCTGTTGTTGGCACTCTTTCCACAGCTCTCATGTTTGCTAACTGCATTATCTGTTGTAGAGCCTCTGTTTTTTGATTTGGAGGTAGATTTGGCATTCCTCTTTTGACTGGTAAAGTGTGGAAGTGGAACCGGTAACCTTGATCTATGGTTTGTAAAATCCACTTGTCTTTTGTGATATACTGCCAGTTCTTTGAAAATAAGGTTAATTTGCCACCTAACGGAGCTGCTATTTGTTCCCTGGTAGGCGGTTTTAGAGTTAAGTCACTGTGGCTGTGTTGTTGTAGTGGCAGTGGTTGTGTCTGTGCCTCTGTTGTTACCTTGCCACTGTCGTCCTCTGTAGGCACCTCCTCTGGATTGGTTTCTGCCTCTGGATCGTCTATTCCTGCCCCTTTGGGATCTTGTGGAGTCAGGAAAGGACCAATTTTTGGCAGGCCAGTTCCTGCTAAACCTTGGGGGTTGGACCTGCAAGAAATCTTTAACCGTTTGAACAGATTTTGCCTTTTCTTCCATTTTCTTCATTACCTGCTGGGCAGGTGTACCAAACAAGTTTCAATCCATGACTCTGGGCACCGAGTTATTGTGTTTGAGATGAATGTACCCTGTGGGATGGCTTTCAAAAGACATTTGTTACTGGGATTCAGTAACTGTTCACAGGTTGCAGTCATCTGCAAACTTTAGTCAGGACAGAGCCTATTGGTTTCACTTGAGAGAAGTAGGATTCTAAACAGGAGATATCCCAGCACAGAAACCATGGGGACTCCACTAGTGACTGGTCTCTCTGTGGGAGGTAGCTTCTCTTATTTTGATCTCTGCATCCTATCTGTGAGTGAATGGGTTTATTCCTAGTTTATTTTTATTGATTAGATCCAGAAGTCTTTCACATGGTTTTGTATTTAAGCCTGCCAGATTTTATGGGTTTGCAATTATCTGGGTCTTGTGGAAGGGGAGTGATTGTAGCTATCCCTCCATTCACTCAGTAAAACACCTGTTTGGAGGCTACCACTGTTGTTGGGGAGGGGGGGGGGATAAATTGTCCTTCATGCTATCCAAGATGCATCCAGGGATATTATCAAGCCCTACCTATGCAGTATTTTTAGTTTTTGATAGTACTTTTAGGACATGGTCTTGTGTGACAGCTGTGAATTTTACATTCATTTAATGTCCATGTTACTAGCTCTTTTTAATCCTTTCTATCTATATACTTCCCATGTATCCACTTCCTAATTATCTCTGTCATCCATCTCTTATTCCCCTTTTTAAGAGGGCTGTATATAACCAGTTTAAAATAACTGTACATTAACGACTAGCCTCAAAACAATAATACTATTTCATGTCATGCTAAACTGTACTGCTGAGGAATTTTATTTGTACTTATCTGAACACCATGTAACAAGTTGCATTTTGGCACTCTCTCTCACTCTTACAAGAAGTTATGGTTATAATCTCACTTGTTAACTGGATGTTCTAATGTCTTAAATTTCTGCATGTAGAACATGTTAATGCAATGGTGCAATGTTTTAATATCTGTAAGCGGAACTAAAAACAGGTTTCTATTGACTCAGATGGACCATCCTGGTAAATAAATGCCAAATAAAATAAATTCCAGTTCATGTACATAAGCTTATTGGTTCTTCTGGGTCATAGAAGGAGTTCTTTAACTAGTTAACATGAGACCTATCTGATGATTATTTGGACGTGAAGAAGCTTTAGAGCATAATGCTGCTTTACCTGCCTTGATGTGAGCTGCTTTTAGATGTAAATGCCTGGAAGTACAGCTATAGAAAAAATAGGCAAGAGGGGGCTGAAATTTACTGGCGGAAGGTAGCAAAAGAAACTACAGTTGTGTAAAATCTTACCATAATAGTAGATGTCCTTCTCTTCACTGCTGCAGTGGGTGTCCACCTTCCATGCCAGAGGACTTGGGACTCTGGTGCAAAACAGGAAGTTTTTCTGTTTTGGAGGAGGGGGGAGCAAAAAGATCTACCTGAGGAGTACCCCACTGGTGGACATTGCCCAGAAACACACTTCTGTGCAGCATCCATTCATGAGCCTGTGTTATGGACCTGCTCAGAGAGTCTGCTACAATGTTTTGTTCAGAGGGAATATAAACAGCCTGAAGAGTCATCTGATACTGGACAGCCAGATCCCAAATATGAAGAGCTAGTCTGCACAGAAGGTAGGACTGTGTCCCTCTTGCTTGCTGATGTACCCACATCACTGTGAGATTGTGTGTAAAGATTTTGAGAGGCCTTGGAAGAAGGAGATTATGAAAGGCCTGAAGAGCAAGTAGGAGAGCTCTCATCTCCTTGGTGATATGATCTGCCCATACCTCTCAACCGTACTGAATTCCTCAGCATTTTTCAGTTTTGAGGTCCAAATATTGGGGTGCCAAGAATTCCTGAATGGCCCCCTTTATTCCCAAATTTCCTGGCTTTTTTTCCTCCCCGCGGCAATTTTTTTGCTGAAGTCATCATACGGAGAAGCATGTGAGATGACGTTAGCTTCATGAGCAGCCTGCCATAGGATAGCAATAGAACTGAAAATTCAAGGAAGAAACAGAGAAACAAATATTTCCTGAAACTGGGATGAATAGGGATGTGAAGATAGGCATGCTCGAGATCCAGACAGACCAGGAAATCCTGAGGTAGAAGAAGAGGAAAAAAAGAGTCTAAAGGGACAACATTCGAAAGGAAGGGATCTTCAGAAAGGCGTTGAGCTGAGAAAGATCCAGAATAGATCTCCAGATGCCTTCTTTCCTGGGAACCAAAAACATTCTGGAATAAAACTCCTTCCCCCTTTGAGGAGCAGAAACTGACTGGATGATGTCTTAAGACAAAAGGCCCTGAAGTACATCCCGAAAAAAGGCATCTGTTCCTGAGGAAGCTGAGGCATGCCTTTCTCAGAAAAGGAAGAAGGGATTTCCACACTGTAGAATAGTGTGTGTGCTTTGTCTAAGATGTGTTTCAAGGACTGAACGTGCATATAAATAGCAAGCACGTGCTAGCTTCAGTGCCATTTTGACAGTGCAGCCAGAGAGTGAGCATGTATGAATATAACAGCTAGTTTGTTTATAAGTTTATCTGAGTAGAAGTTATTAAGCCTCAATCCTGATGTGATTGTACATAATAAAGCTGCTTGAACAGAACCCACAAAAGCTCGTCTATTTTATCTTGACTAGACAAGCGACATGGTGGAAGAACCGTGATTCCAGAGAGTGCTTTTCAGAACTACGAGGTGCAGAGATAACAGTGAAGGTAAACTAAGAGAAACGAGCACGAAAAAGGGCCAGAAATGAACCAAAGGTAATGAAAACTTGCACAAATAACTTATTCTATAAGAAAGCTAACATGGAGCATTACAAGGGCACAAACCGCATTATTAAAAAGCGAGAGGCACAAAAAGTTTAATTAAATGAGATGTTTAAGATTAAGATATTTGATAAAACAATTATCAGAAAAGCAAATAAAGGGTTTGGAATTACCTCGGAATTGCAAAACGAGCATGTTTAAAGCAAAACAAATACGTTTAGAGTAAAACAAGCACAAGAAAAGTATAATGGGCATGAAAAGAGATTAAACAAGCAAAAGGAATATAATAAGGATAACAAAAGGACACATTAAGCATATATAAAGCAAGGTGTCTGCATGTTTTTTGGTAAAGTACTGTGTTTTGGCATAACTACTATTTCGCATTGTATTTGGGGCATAACTAGAGTTATTTGAAGTATCTCAAAGTGTGTAAAAGTGCTTACAATGTGTGCTTAATACTGTGCATTTATTCCAAATAGAGCCATTTCGAAAAGTTTCTTGAGCTGGGTGTGTCTATTCACAAAGTGCTGCCATTACAAAGTGTTCCTTCCACTGTAAAGAGTTATTTAGCAAAGTACTGCCATTTTGGGAAAGTTTCAGTGTGCCGTGTACTGTTTATTCGCAAAGCGCAATTACTTCGAAATGTTTCTTATTCTGAGCTTCTTCTGCTCAATTAATTTACACAGTGCAGTTATTTTGAAATGTTTCTTACGATAAGTGATTTTTACAGTACAGTAATTTCAAGAGTATTACAGCATCTGACAGACTTATTGCACAAAGTTCAGTTATTCTGAAGCTTATTGACCTATTGGGCATAGTTACAAGTACTGGCATACATTTCTGGCATACGTATATGTGTGTACATTCAGGCACACTTGCAAAAGCCTTCACTGGTTTGTTGTAATATGGCAGATGGATTTCGAAAGCCATCACCATTGGTGTTTGATCAGAATATTGCAGAGAACTGGAGAATATTTGAGCAAGAGTGTGATATTTTTATACAAGCAGCTTATTCTGATAAAGATGCACACACCAGGGCACTCATTTTGCTAAACCTAGCTGGGTCAAAGGCCATTGAAAGAGAGCATTGATTTGTGCATGCACCAACAGTATATGAGGGAGAAGGTGAAAAGTTGTCATATTGTTGTACAGGCTGAATCAAGAGAAGACCCTGAGTGTTTGAAGTGCAAATTCAGAGAAATGTGCAACCACAAGACAAATGTTACATTAGAGAGGCATTTGTTTCACACAAAAGATCAAAAACCAGGGGAAACTTTTGCAGCTTATATAACTGACCTGAGAAACAAAGCCAAAATGTGTCGGTTTGGTGACTTATCAAATAAGTTAATAAAGGACAGGCTTGTGTGGTATTAATAGCGCTGCAGTGAGAAAGATTTTGCTTCATGATAGTGATTTAATGCTGAGCAACACTACTGAGATTTTTCAAATCCATGAAGTTACAGAAAGGCACACAAGTATGCTTGCGAGTGATAAGAGCATGGTTTCAGCAGGCTCCAGAGCAAATGTAGACGGCATGCAATACATGGCTATCAGAAACAGGCCTAAGCACATGGCAGCTGCAACTGCTAGGCGGTTTCCTGGGAGGAGTCGCAGTTTTTCAGCAAGTTCTAAGAAAGGGACATGCTCAGCGCAGTACAAGGGTGAGTCAGCAAACCCAAATCCAGCTTTATTATTAAATGTCACAACTGTGGTGCCAATCATGAGTCTAAAAGACAGAAATGCTTAGCATTTGGTCAGCAATGCCACAAATGTAAAAAATGCAAACATTTTTCAAAAGTTTTGCAAATCAAGTAAAACCTCACACGGTTATAAAGAAGGGTCATTTGAAAAAGCAAGTTGATCATACAGAGAGCTGCAATTCTACTTTCTACATAGATGGTGTATTAGTAATTGGTGAAAAGTTAGATGCAGTGAATTTGTTGGGAAAGAACAAAGTGTTTTGTACTGTCCAGATTAATGGTAAATTCAACAAGCTCAAAGTAGATACTGGTTAAAAGTGTAATGTTATGTCAGCAGACACATTTTCTAAGGTGAGAGTGCTGGTGAACAACTCAATGTGGCTAGTTGTGCGAAACTTGTTGCTTATGGAGGTGAAGAAATTCAAACTGAAAGCTCAGTAGTGCTTTCATATCATTTGGCCAGGAACTGTTACAGCTTACTATTCTATGTAGTCTGAAGACCTGTGCAGTCATTACTGGGTCTCAGAAACAGTTTAGGAATGAATTTGCTTTCCTTTACCAAAGAAGTTCATGACATAAGCACATCTCCTAGCTCCAATTTTACTGAAGCCATTTTCTCAGAGTATGCTGATGTTTTCGATGCCAAGTTAGGGAAACTTCCAGTTGTGTATTCCATGAAGTTAGACCCAGTGGTCAGTTCAGTGGTCAGACCAGCAAGAAAAGTTCTGATAGCTATGCAGAATAAAGTTAAAGTTAAAGCTGAGTTGGATAAAATTATGCAGCAAGGTGTAATTTGTCCAGTCAAAGAAACAACTGAATGGGTGTCATCCATGGTAGCAGCAGCACAAAAAAAGGCACCAGATGGGAAATCAGAATATGTATTGACCCAAGAGATTTGAACAAAGCATTAAAGAGACCGCATCATCCAATGCATACAGTTGAGGAAGTCACAGCCCTAATACCGAATGCCACTGTTTTTTCTTAGTTGTAAAAAGTTAATTTTGGCAAGGGATGCTTGATCACAAATCCTTATTACAGACTACTTTCAGTACCCCATTTGGAAGCTATAGATTCCTCAGGATGCCATTTGGAATACATTCAGCAAGTGAGGCCTTTCAGTGTGCAATGGAGCAAATTTTTTCAGGTTATCCTTGTGCCATAACAGTAGATGATTTATTCGTTGGAGGCAATGGTGACACAGAGCATGACTGAAACCTCAAGAGAGTTCTAGGCAGAGCACGTGAAGTGAACTTAAAGCTCAATCGTCTGAAGTGCAAATTCAGAACACCATAAGTTAAATTTGTAAGTTATTTATTTACTACCATTGGCTTGAGACAAGACCCGTCCAAGCAAGCACACATTCTTGAGATGCCAGCACCAGGTAATATTCAGGCCCTACAAAGATTTCTTGGTATGGTCAACTATTTAGGCAAGTTTATACCAGAATTCAGTGAGTTGACGGCACCTTTGAGAGTGCTGACGCACAAAAATGTTACATGGTCTTGGTTGGAAAAGCACCAGAAAGCATTTGAAGACTTTCAGCAGAAACTTACCACCCCACCTACAGTACATTAAGATACTATGATGTCAATAAACCAGTAACTGTTTCCTGTGATGCTTCGAAATTTGGTCTTGTCGCAGTTATTCTTCAAGAAGTCACACCAGTACCCAAACTGAAATGCAATATGCTCAAATTGAGAAAGAACTTTTGGCAATAATATTTGCATGTTAAAAGTTTCATGATTATATCTGTGGTTGAGCTATTCAGATTGAAATTTTTTAAAGAAGCCTATATGCATTCAGCTCCAGCAAGATTACAAAGAATGATGCTCAAATTGCAAAAGTATAACTTCAAAATGGACTATAAAAAAGGCAAACTTCTTTATCTGGTTGATACCTTATCAAGATCACACAGGAAATACAATGGAACAGCTTCATGCAGAGAATTTTGACTGATGACATAGAAGTGCATAATGTTTCTACCATGAGACTTGATGAGCTGAGAGATCATACAAAAACTGATCCAATTTTGTAAAAGCCCAACCACTATATTAATGTTGAATGACTGTTAAAGCAATCTAGTTTACCTTCTGAAGTGCAAACGTTTTCTTAAAGAGAAGAGATGATGAAAGATGGCATTATTTTTAGAGGTCCTAAAATTGTTGTTCCTGCTTCCTTACAACATGAATATATGCAGATTTTGCATCATGGTCCCCCAGGTTCTGAATCTACCAAACGAAGCGTGAGAGAACTAGTATTTTGGCCTTCTCTAGCAAAAGACCTTGACAAACTACTTTCTTCTTGTTCACTATGCAATAGAACTACTTCAGCTAAGTCAAGTTCCTGAACTACCTTTGTCAACAGTAGCCACTGATATATTCGAGTGGAACAATCAGCATTACTTAGTGCTGGTAGACTCTTATTCAAACTGGTTTGAGATTGATTTACTACGTAACTTAAAGTCCACTGCTGTTATCACCAAGTTGAAATGTTATTTCTCAGTCCATGGTAGTCCACACAAAGTTATTTCTAACAATGGTACTCAATTTACTAGTCAGTTATTTCAGAAATTTGCAAAAAATGGGACTTTGTACAGGTTACTAGTAGTCAAGAATATCCACAGTCAAATGGACTAGCTGAACATGCAGTACAGTGTACTTGAGAAGTCAAAGCGTAACAATACCAATGTCTTTTTGAATTTACTTAATCTCAGAAACATACCCTGTGACAATATACTTGGTCAATCTGCTTCTGCTCTGAGAGACTTCTATCTAGGCAAACCAGAACAACACTGCCTATCAGTTCCAGTTTGTTGAGGCCTAAAGTCAACAGCAGGACAATTACAGCCCGACTCTTCACAAAGCGTTCTTTTCAGAAGTCCAGATATGATAAATCAAGCGGTTTGATAAAAATGGTATTCAATTTGAC